>NC_053392.1:6017587-6319405 GCF_905171765.1 Bufo bufo | reverse complement strand
AAGCCGGCGCGTGCTGCTACATCCGGTCTCTGGAATGCAGCGCGGGCCGGCTCGGATAGGCGCATGCGCGGACGGCATATCCGGACGCCGTTTGCTTTCTACAATTACTCCACGTGTACATTATGGGAGGTTTCTTCATGCGCCCCTCTGCTCCTCTTTGCTAAAGAGGTGGCCACCGCCCCCTCTTTCCATCTGGGACCAGGACGCAGGTAAAACGCATTATCATTTGATTACTGAGTACATATACACCTGATGATTGGCTACTAGGAATCAGGCACTCCTGAGGAAGCCAGCAAGTCTGGCGATACGCGTTGGGCTTTTCTTCTGACCGCCACACATGCCCCCCATCATGCCATTTTTATGATAAGTATTTGATTCTTATTTATTGTTGATGGATTTCATGCACCTTATATTGTTACATGCTGATGGATGTGGGGGTCTGTATATGAATTTGTGGTGACTCAGATGGGTATGTGCCGATATACGGCTTACACGGCCCAGATTTGTTGTAATACAACGATTTTAACTTATTTTATGTTGTGTCTGTTGCCTTCAATAAATTTGTAATTTTGTAGATGTGCGGCTCCTGTCTCGGTATTCGTTTTCTTTTTTGATACATTGTGCATTATATACCGTGGGCCGGCACTCTCCTTTTTATCTTTTGGATGTGCCCCTATCTTTTTTGATTGCAAAGTATACATACATTTGAGAGGTTTATGTATATTTTTTACCCTACACCTTTCCTTCTGAGCTGTTCTAGTCCCTCCTTCCATTCCTCCCCCAGTCCCACTACCTGCCCCCGGTCTCTATCTGCCCTATCTTCCCCTTCTATAGTGTAATTACCCTCCCCCCCCAGTCCCTAGTTTAAACACTCCTCCAACCTTCTAGCCATCTTCTTCCCCAACACAGCTGCCCCCTCCCCCATTGAGGTGCAAGCCGTCCCTATGATAGAGCTGTAGGTGATAGAGAAGTTGGCCCAGTTCTCCAGGAACCCAAACCCCTCCTTCCTGCACCAGTTCTGGAGCCACTTGTTAATTTCCCTAATCTCCCGCTGCCTTTCTTGTGTGGCCCGTGGTACAGGTAGTATTTCGGAAAATACTACCCTTTGAGGTCCCTTGCCCTAAGCTTTTGACCTAAATCCCTGAAAATCATTTTTAAGGACTCTCCACCTTCCCCTAACTTTGTCATTGGTTCCGATATGGACCATGACCGCTGGATTCTTCTCCAGCCCCCTCCAGTAATCTGTCCAACCCGATCCGCGATTCTTGTGTCGAACTCTAGCGCCAGGAAGACAGCACACTGTTCGGCGATCACGGTCTTTGTGACAGATTTCCCCTATCTGTTCCCCTAATAATGGAGTCTCCCACTACCAGCACCTGTCTGGCCTGCCCTGCTCTCCTGGTCCCCTGATTACTGGAGCTGACATTCCCTGATGGCAGAGGAAGTGTCCGGCTGCGGCAGTGCCGTCCTGGACTGATATGCCCCTCATCTGCCAAACGTGCAAACTTGTTGGGGTGTGTCAGATCAGGGCTAGCCTCCCTGGCACTCTTCCCTCTACCCGCTTTCTAACTGTTACCAGCTAGCTACCTCACTTTCCTCAGCCCTCCCTCTCTGTTTACCATCCCCCCTCATTCTACCCCATAGAGCGCTTGCTCGCTGAGAAGCAAACTCTTTTTGCAAATTGTCAATGCCTCTCAGTGCTGCAACTTGCCCGTTTAGAGCCTGGATTAGCGATTCCAAACGGGTAATTTGCTCACATCTTGAACAAAGAAATACACCCTCGAAGGGCTGTTCCAGGACTGCAGACATCATGCAAGATGTGCACTGGACGGCGCTGTCAATTGTGCAACACATACTGAATGGGGATTACACCACAAAAGCAAAAAAATACAATAAATGTAGTAATAAGAAAACAGGCTAATTGCAGTCCCCACTGAAGTCCTGAATCTAAAGTCACTTAATCTAAAGTCACCACACTTACGCAACCACACACTTAATCAACCACACGTCCGCGGTCAAACTCGCGTTATATATCTCTTATATTAATATAAATGCAGCTCACTACGCCATCTGGTTTGTTTCCCCTCTGGACTCAAAAAGGCTGTGCTGCTCTTTACTGCTGAGTTATTATAGTCTCCTCTAATTAGATAGCCACAACCCTATTGCTCACCTGTGCAACCCCGCAACCACATTAATCAACCACGCGTCGCGGTCAAACTCGCGTTATATATCTCCCTTATATAATATAAATGCAGCTCACTACACCAGCCTGGTCTGTTTCCCCTCTGGACTCATCCACAAACAAATAAGCCTTTACATTCAGCAAGATACAAAATAAATTCTGCTCAGCTGAGCACTAACTAAACATAAAATTACCCTTTCTATACGGGCGGCTAACTACCAGCCACACGACACAATTCAAAATAAACTCAGTGTCCTTTTTGTTGCCTTTAGCAGACTTCAGCCAGCCAATGGTGAAAGCCAGTCAGTTCAAACCCAGTCCCCACCCAGACATGCCACCATAGTGCAAACCTTCATAGCCCAGAAATGAGCTGAGCTCCATCACCTGGCTCAGAGCTCTATATGAAACCTGTTTGGACAGGAAGGGAATGGGGAGCCCCCGCTACCAACTGCATCCTCATTCCATTAAAATCCAGGCCCGACAACACCATTTACCAAAGTCCTCAGCAAACTATGTTTTGCTAAGGCAGACCATCTTTTCCTGGATTTCTGATATCTCACCAGGTTTCTAGTTGAGATATCCACCTCCTGTAGCGTAGTACATAGTATATGAAATAAACCTAGGCGAAATATAACGATTCTCTACTACTTTTCCAGTCACACTCTCACACTAAGCTAAGCAAGTTTTAAGCAAAAAATATCTATTTCCTCATTTCCCTGGTTCTCTTCTGGCCCTTTTTGTTTACTTGCAACAACAACCATCTGTGCCCCTCCCCCTGTAGTGCTAAGGGAGTGAATACAAGTACTGCTGTCTGCTGGCGGGGAGACTCAGCAGCATATTGTATGTGTAGGACTACAAGTCCAGCTGTACAATGGACACTTCCCTATACATCACAGGATCTTCCCCCTACCTGCAATGCTCTGCAGAACTTCTCTATCAGCTCCTGTGCGCAGCATTTGTCTCCTCACTGCCTGCAGCTACACAGTAAACACTTGTCTGTGCAGCTGAAGGGAGTTAAAAATCCTGGGAGAGAGCAATAAGCAGCAGCCGCAGTGCAGGGGGGCGTGGCCAGCACAGTGAAGTCTCGTGTACAGATCTCTCGGGCTTGTGCACGAACATTATCAGAGCAGGAGAGAAGCTGACATCATAGTCCATGTGACCCCTCAGTGAAATCTGAGAACTAGCCACTGGAGATAAAGGGAGTTAATGGAAAGCTGTTACATTTGCCTAGTTAGAAAGATATGCACAAAAAATATCTCGGACAACCCCTTTAACCCCTTAAGGCCACTTTCACTCACCTAAAGAATTATTAGGAACACCTGTTCTATTTCTCATTAATGCAATTATCTAGTCAACCAATCACATGGCAGTTGCTTCGATGCATTTAGGGGGGTGGTCCTGGTCAAGACAATCTCTGAACTTCAAACTGAATGTCAGAAGGGGAAAGAAAGGTGATTTAAGCAATTTTGAGCGTGGCTGGTTGATGGTTGCCATACGGGCCGGTCTGAGTATTTCACCAATCTGCTCAGTTACTGGGATTTTCACGCACAACCATTTCTAGGGTTTACAAAGAATGGGTGTGAAAAGGGAAAAACATCCAGTATGCGGCAGTACTGTGGGCGAAAATGCCTTGTGGATGCTAGAGGTCAGAGGAGAATGGGCCCGACTGATTCAAGCTGATAGAAGAGCAACGTTGACTGAATAAACCAACTCGTTACAACCGAGGTCTGCAGCAAAGCATTTGTGAAGCCACAACCGCACAACCCTTGAGGCGGATGGCTACAACAGCAGAAGACCCCACCGGGTACCACTCATCTCCACTACAATAGGAAAAAGAGGCTACAATCTGCACAAGCTCACAAAATTGGACTGTTGAAGACTGGAAAAATGTTGCCTGGTCTGATGAGTCTCGATTTCTGTTGAGACATTCAAATGGTTAGAGTCCGAATTTGGCGTAAACCGAATGAGAACATGTATCCATCATGCTTTGTACCACTGTGCAGGGTGGTGGTGGTGGTGTAATGGTGTGGGGGATGTTTTCTGGGCACACTTTAGGCCCCTTAGTGCCAATTGGGCATCGTTTTAAATGCCCCGGGCTACCTGAGCATTGTTTCTGACCATGTCCATCCCTTCATGACACCATGTACCCATCTCTGATGGCTATTCCAGCAGGATAATGCACCATGTCACAAAGCTCGAATCCTTTCAAATTGGTTTCTTGAACATGACAATGAGTTCACTGTACTAAATCGCCCCCACAGTCACCAGATCTCAAACCCAATAGAGCATCTTTGGGATGTGGTGGAACGGGAGCTTCGTGCCCTGGATGTGCATCCCTCAAATCTCCATCAACTGCAAGATGCTATCCTATCAATATGGGCCAACATTTCTAAAGAATGCTATCAGCACCTTGTGGAATCAATGCCACGTATAATTAAGGCAGTTCTGAAGGCAAAAGGGGGTCCAACACCATATTGTATGGTGTTCCTAATAATTCTTTAGGTGAGTGTATTTCCCCTTGAGGACCAGGCCATTTTTTGAAATCTGACCAGTGTCACTTTATGTGGTGATAACTTTAAAACGCTTCTACTTATCAAAGCTATTCTGAGATAGTTTTTTCGTCAATATTGTACCTTCATAACACTGGTAAACTGGAGTCAAAAAATGTAATTTTTATTTATAAAAAAATACAACATTTTCCAACAAATTTGGGAAAAATTTGCAATTTTCCAAGTTTCAATTTCTCTACTTCTATAATACCCCAGTAATACCTCCAAAAATGTTATTTGTTTACATTCCCCATATGTTTACTTCATGTTTGGATCATTTTGGAATTGCCATTTTATTTTTTGGGGACGTTACAAGGCTTAGAAGTTTTAGATGCAAATCTTGAAATTTTCAATTTTTTTTTTAAAAACCCACTTTTCAGGGACAGTTCAGGTCTGAAGTCACTTTGTGAGGCTTACATACTAGAAACACCCAAAAAGCGACCTCATTCTAGAACCTACACCCCTCAAGGTATTAAAACTGATTTACAAACCTCATTAACCCTTTAGGTTTTCCTCAAGTGTTGATGGCAAATGGAGATGAAATTTCAGAATTTAAATTTTTTGCCAAATTTTCAATTTTAATCCATGTTTTTCCACTAACAAGCAAGGGTTAACAGCCAAACAAAAATATATTTATTGCCCTCACTCTGCGGTTTACAGAAACACCCGATATGTGGTCGTATACCACTGTACGGCCCCACGTCAGGGCGTAGGACAAAGGGAGCGCCGTGTGGTCTTTGGAAGGCAGATTTCGCTGGACTGGTTTATTTACACCATGTCCCATTTGAAGCCCCCTGATGCACCCCTAGAGTAGAAACTCCAAAAACGTGACCTCATTTTGGAAACTACAGGATAAGTTGGCAGTTTTTTTGGTACTATTTTAGGGTACATATGATTTTTGGTTGCTCTATATTACACTTTTTGTGAAGCAAAGTAACAAAATAGAAAATCTGAAATTTCATCTCCATTTGCCATTGACTCTTGTGGAACACTTAAAGGGTTAACAAAGTTTGTAAAATCAGTTTTGAATACCTTGAGGGGTGTAGTTTCTTAAATGGGGTCACTTTTTGGAGTTTCTACTCTAGGGGTGCATCAGGGGGGCTTCAAATGGGAATGTGTCAAAAAACAAGTCCAGCAAAATCTGCCTTCCCAAAATCCATATGGCATTCCTTTCCTTTGCGCCCCCCTGCCGTGTGCCCGTACAGCTGTTTACGACCACATATGGAGTGTCTCTGTAAACTAAGAATCAGGGCCATAAATAATGAGTTTTGTTTGGCTGTTAACCCTAGCTTCTATTACGGGAATAAATGGATTAAATTGAAAATTTGCCCTAAAATACCTGTTTTGGCACGTTTTTATTTTTTATTATTTACAACGTTCATCTGACATATTAGATCATGTGCTATTTTTATAGAGCAGGTTGTTATGGACGCAGGGATACCTAATATGGTTTACTTTTTTTAATTTATTTAAGTTTTACCACTATCATTTTTGAAACAAAATGAAACATTTGTGTCTCCATAGTCTAAGAGCCCTATTTTTTTATTTTCTTTTGGGCAATTGTCTTAGTTAGAGTCTCATTTTTTTGCAGGATGAGATGACTGTTTTAATGGTTGATTTTGGGTGCATATACCTTTTTGATCGCTTGCTATTACACTTTTTGTGATGTAAGGTGACAAAATTATGGCTTTTTTTACACCATTTTTATTTTTACGTAGTTCACCTGAGGGGTTAGATCATGTGATATTTTTATAGTGCAGGTTTTTACAGACACGGCAAATACCTAAATATGTGTACTTTTTTTTTTTTAATTAAGGTTTTACACAATAATATCATTTTTGAAACCAAAAAAACTTGTTTTAGTGTCTCCATAGTCTGAGAGCCATAGGTTTTTTTTTTTTTTTTTTGGGCCATTGTCTCATGTAGGGGCAAATTTTTTGCAGGATGAGGCGACTGTTTGAATAGTACTATTTTTGGCGTACATACCACTTTTTTTTATCACTTTTACTACCTTTTTTGGGGAAGTAAGGTGGGCAAAATTTCAATTTCATCATAGTTTTTTATTTTTTTATGGCGTTCACCGTGTGGAGAATGTAACATGGACCGTTTTATAGGATCAGGTTATTACGGACGCGGTGATATATAACTTGTGTAGGGAATTTATTTTTTACATTTTTAATCAGGGATAAATGTTTTTTTTATTCTTTTTACCTCTTTTTTTTTTTTTTTTCACTTTTTCACTTTTTTTTTTTTTACCCAGACCCACTTGGTTCTTGAAGATCCAGTGGGTCTGATGTCTGTATAATACAGTACAGTACACTTATATAGTGTACTGCACTGTATTTCACTTACACTTTGTCTGAACAGATCTCTGCCTTTAGCACAGATCTGTTCAGCACCATGGAAAGCAGGATGCTGAGAAGGCGTCCTGTTGCCATGGGAAACTTCCCCGTCTGCCACAACTGAGCAGACGGGGGAAGGGGAGAGAGGGGGGCTTCCCTCCCTCCTTGACCCCCATCTTGTCCGGAGGCTGCAAAGGCACAGCAGCCCTCCGATGGGAGAGGTAGGGAGCTCCCTCCCCTTCCATACAGCGGTCCCTACGGACCGCCGGCATGGAAGGGTTGAAACGGCTGACATCTGCACAGATGTCAGCCGTTTAAATCAGAGTGTCAGCAATGAGCTGACACTCTGATTCAACCGCTCGGTCATCCTGAGAATAAAGGGGGGGCGGGCGGGCGGAAGATCACGCACCCGCCCCCAGCCGATCTGATATTGGACCCCAGTGTACAAGTGTATAGTAAGGAGCCGTCCCATAGAAATGAATGGGACGGCTTTGGTGTAATTACACCTGCTCACCGCTGCAGATGCAACGGCTAGAAGGTAAACCATGAAGAGGAGGAGGCGCTGGCACAGCGTGCTCCTTCTCTTCAAACAGCTGATCGTCCGGGTGTCGGACCCCAGCCGATCTGATATTGATGACCTATCCTGAGGACAAATATAACTTGGACAACCCCTTTAATGCTGTACAGAGATCCGTCTCTGTACAGCATTAAAATGTACGGCCTCCGATAAGGCGAAGTCAGTTATTTGTGAAGTCTCGCAAGAGTTCATGGAATAACTGCGGCATTTGAAGTGAAAAACGACTTTAAAACTTGGACCCAAACTCTGCTTCAGATCAGATGGTACCAGTCAGAACCAATAGGAGCACAGTGTAATTGTACTAGACTCCAATGCATACATGCCCCAACATGAGCCCTCGCACAGCTCCGTGCATATAATAATTTTATTATAAAAGAATCATAAATAATGGTAAGAATATGCTGATGCAAAGAAAAAAAGTTTTTTTTCCAAAATGTTTCATTCCCCCCCCCCCCAGTATTAAAACAAAAGAAAAACTATACACATTTGATATCATTATAACCGTAGTGACCCGGTGAATGGAAGTAACAGGTCAGTTTTACCTTATAGCAAATGTAAAATTAAAACCCATAACATTTTGTTGAAAATTTATTTAGTTTTTTTTATAATTCCACCCCACCATTTGGAATTTATTTCCCCGCTTCCCACTACATTGTATGCAACCGTACATGGTTCCATTAAAAAGTACAACTTGTCCCGCAACAAAAAGCTTGCATATAGCTATGTGAATGGAAAAATAGAGTTATGGCTTTGGGAAGGCTGGAGTAAAAAAATGAAAATTGAAAATGCCAGAACATTAATGTCCCAGGATTGAGCGGGGGGGGGGGTAGTTACAGTGCAGACCAGAATCTGGGACGTCACTGAAACATGTTAGCTTATGTTCTGATTAGCTTTTTTTTTCCGCCCTGACTTCGGAACACATTCTGTGTCATACTCCAGGCTGATCGATCATCTAGTAGATGATTTATCCGCACACTGTAGCAAGAAAAAAGTGACCTCCTTCCTCCTGTTACAATTTCCTTGCGCAAATTCGCTCCATCGATTTAGGCTAAATCTGCAAGCAGATCCTCAATATGCAAACTGCAGAAACTCAGGAGACTTCCAAGAGTCAGCCTTAAATTTCTACAGCAAATACATTGCAGAGAAAGGAAGAATGTATTCCTCACATTCCTGATGGATCCACTTCTGACTTCTGTATTTTATATTGTATGTGTCTCTCCAGCCTAAGGCCAGATTCACATGAGCTTATTACAGACATATTATCCATCTGTATTGTGCACATGTGTCCCGACCACAGGTTTAGCTGACATCAACTCGCAGCATCATAGATACATGTGCACGTAACATAGATGGATATGTCTGTTACATGTGAATCCAGCCTCATTGGAATGTGATAAATTTATCAAAAAGTTTTAACAATAAATCATAAAATCTATTCTTAATCTTAACAGAAAATCCCTGTGAGAAGCCTGAAGGAAACATCATCATGTTATCTCTAGATTATAAAGAAGATGAAGACATCAGGCAGCGCTCTTCAGAAGAATACTTCATTACCTGTAATGTACATCCAGGACTTCACAATGCAGAGCCATCAAATAATTCCCCCAAGAATGAGGAACTTTCTAATGACCAATCACAGATTATCAACCCAAGTCCAAATCTATCATATAATCATCCTAAACATGAGGAATCTTCTACTGATCAATCACAGATTATTACTCCAAATATAAGGCAGAAACAGAGTAAAATGTTTAATTGTGAGGAACGTGGAAAACAGGTCAGATGTAAGTCAGAGCTTTCTGTACACAGAAGTCGTCACAAAGGAGAGAAGCCGTATTCATGTTCTGAATGTGGAAAATGTTTCATAGAAAAAAAAGGTCTTGCTAAACATCTTAGAATTCACACAGGAAAGAAGCCGTATTCATGTTCAGAATGTGGGAAATGCTTTAACCGAAAATCAAGCCTTGATCTACATAAAAGAATTCACACAGGAGAGAAGCCATATTCATGTTCAGAGTGTGGTAAATGTTTTACAGTTAGATCAAATCTGCTTGTACATCAGAGAATTCACATAGGAGAGAAGCCACATTTATGTTCAGAATGTGGGAAATGCTTTAACCGAAAATCAAGCCTTAATCTACATAAAAGAATTCACACAGGAGAGAAGCCATATTCATGTTCGGAGTGTGGTAAATGTTTTACAGTTAGATCAAATCTGCTTGTACATCAGAGAATTCACATAGGAGAGAAGCCACATTCATGTTCAGAATGTGGGAAATGCTTTAACCAAAAGTCAAGCCTTGATCTACATAAAAGAATTCACACAGGAGAGAAGCCATATTCATGTTCTGAATGTGGAAAATGTTTCATAGAAAAAAAAGATCTTACTAAACATCTCAGAATTCACACAGGAGAGAAGCAATATTCATGTTCAGAATGTGGGAAATATTTTAGAGATAAAAACCATCTTACTACACATCAGAGAAGTCATACAGGAGAGAAACCATTTTCATGTTCAGAATGTGGGAAATGCTTTGCCAGGAAATGCAATCTTTATCAACATAAGAGAATTCACACAGGAGAGAAGCCATATTCATGTTCTGAATGTGGAAATTGTTTCATAGAAAAAAAAGATCTTACTAAACATCTCAGAATTCACACAGGAGAGAAGCCGTATTCATGTTCAGAATGTGGAAAATCTTTCATAGAAAAAAAAGGTCTTGCTAAACATCTCAGAATTCACACAGGAGAGAAGCCATATTCATGTTCAGAATGTGGTAAATGTTTTACAGATAGATTAAATCTGGTTGTACATGAGAGAATTCACACAGGAGAGAAGCCATTTTCATGTTCAGAATGTGGGAAATATTTTAGAGATAAAAACCATCTTACTACACATCAGAGAAATCACACAGGAGAGAAACAATTTTCATGTTCAGAATGTGGGAAAGGCTTTACCCAGAAATCAAGCCTTGATCAACATAAAAGAATTCACACAGGAGAGAAGCCGTATTCATGTTCAGAATGTGGAAAATGTTTCATAGAAAAAAAAAGTCTTACTAAACATCTCAGAATTCACACAGGAGAGAAGCCGTATTCATGTTCAGAATGTGGAAAATGCTTTACCAAGAAATTAAGTCTTGATCGACATAAGAGAACCCACACAGGAGAGAAGACATGTTGATGTTTTGTGTAAGAATAATGTTTTACAAATAAATTAGTCTTTCAAACTTGGAGACATGTGTGTTCATTTTACCTCATTGTGCCAATATTGTATGCGAGTGAGCAACAGAAGTTATGCTTACAAGTCGCTGATAAACCTTTTGTTTCTTTTTTACTTCATTCCAATATGGTACATCATGAGGGACGCTGAGACAGACATCGTTCACACCTCCTCCCCTCCATGCGACGTTTCGGGAGAACACGCCTCCTTACTCATGCGTGTTCTCCCGAAACGTCGCATGGAGGGGAGGTGGGATTTTTATAGCACCAACAGCTGATGCATATATACAAACCACATAGTTTTATACAAAATGCATCGCCATAAATAACTAACACATGAAAGTGATCAATCATATAAATGCACTAAAGCTACATATTTCATTTAACCCTTTAGGTATTAAAGACTGGAGTTTTACTATCCAAAAGGTCTCCCTTTGTAACAATCTCCTACTGTTATCCTCCTCATGGACTCCACTTTTTACCACCTCCAGAATCTGACACCTGATGGGCCCGATCATAAAAATGTTGGGCGACCGTAGTTTCACCTTGTTTTTTCACCTCCACTGTATCCATCTTACTCTCTCTTCTGAGTTCCTTCCTAAGGCTGGACTTATGCTCATTGATTCTGATCCATATAGCCCGAGATGTTTGCCCAACATATCTTACCACATGGGCATTTCAAGCAGTATATGACATTACATGTCTCGTACGTTGCAAAATCCTTAATTTGTATCCTGTCTCCCTGTGGGGTGCACTACAGCGTCATCTTTAATTATAGCTCTACAATTCCCACAGCTCAGACAGGGAAAAGTACCCCTCCTCTGAGTTGCAAGGAAACTCTGTCTTACCATTTTTTTAGGGTGCATGTCACTTCTAATCAGCATGTTATTCAGAGAGGCAAAAAGGGGGTTATCAACAAACATTCTCCCAAATTTTTGATCATGTCTTAGTACCCCCCAATATTTCAGAATAACCTTTTTTATTAGTTTAGAATGTCGATCATATTTGGAAACACAAATTGTTTATTTTGCTTATCCCTCTTTTTAACCTGTCTGATGTCCTGTTTTTTTTTTGTTTTTTTTTTTTACCAACCTCAATTCCAATTTCCATCACCTCTTTCTTATTATAACTAGAGTTGAGCAAACACCTGGATGTTCGGGTTCGGCCGAACTTCGGAAAAAAGTTCAAGTTCGGGACCCGAACTCGAACCGAACTTGACCCCGAACCCCATTGAAGTCAATGGGGACCTGAGCACTAAAATGGCTGTAAAAATGTCATGGAAAGGGCTAGAGGGCTGCAAATGGCGTCAAAATGTGGTTAAGAGCATGGCAAGTGCTCTGCAAACAAATGTGGATAGGGAAATGACTTAAAATAACAAAATACGTAAAAATAAAAAATTATAATCTTGATCTAGGAGGACCAGGTCCATATGGAGAAGGAGGTTGAGGAGGCGGTGGAGGTGGAAGTGGAGGAGGAGGAGGTAGCCTACACTGCTTTTTGGTTTTAAATTTATTTATATTTTTTTAAATTAGGGTACACCCCAAAACATTGGGAAATATAGCCCTCCAGTCGTGCTAAACACACTTTCAGACAATACACTGCCTGCAGGGCAGGCCAGCACCTCCAAGGCGTAAAGGGCAAGCTCAGGCCATGTGCCCAATTTGGAGACCCAGAAGTTGCAGGGGCTGACCCCTGTCAGTTAGTTCGTGTAGGCGTGTGCATACTTACTGCCCCACCCACCATGTCGCACGTCCCCGTGATGTTCACGATCCAATTTGATATCTGCTCTATCAACTTTCGATGTTCTTTTATGCACCTACCATGGTGATTACGGGTGGCGGGGAATCGGGGTTCCAGGCCGGAGAGGGAGCGTGAGAAAAGAGACCAAATTTAAGGAGATAAATTTATTTAAAACATTTGGGATCAAGAAAAAATGTGGAAAAGTTATTGAGGCGCAAATGTGGGACAAATTACAGAAGCCCAAATGTGGGCCAAAAAGTCAAGCGGAATTGTGGGAAAAGCTATTGAGGCGCAAATGTTGGCCAAAAGAGTATAGCGGAAATGTGGACAAAGTATTGAAGCTTAAATGTGGTACAACTTGCTTAAGTTTAAGCATTGAATCAAAGGAGGTGGCGCGCATCAATTAAAGAAGCATTTCAGAAATGTTATTCCCTGTCACCTATGCAGAGCAAGGGTTTATTCACGTCTAAAATTGTATAATGTCAACCCAAGAATGTAACAGAAAAATTACAGAAATTAATTAACCTGTCTACTTGGTAGAGCAGGGGTCTATGACAGAAAACAATTGTTTATTGTCACCCGAAAATGTAAAATAAAAATGATTGAAAGTTAAGCTGTCAATTAGGTAGAGGAGGGGTATATTACACCCAAAAATTGGTGAATTTCACCAGAAAATGTTAATGACAATTTATTTTATTTTTTTTAACTGTCATACTAGGTATAGCAGTGGCACTATACACCCAAAAATTTGTAAATTTTACCCGAAAATGTAAATGACAAAGTAGTGAAATGATATAAAATAAAACTCGTACAAAAAAAAAAATGGATTTAGGAGGTTGAGTTCCATATGGAGTAGGAGTTTGAGGAGGCGGTGGACGTAGCAGAGTAGGTGGAAGCGGCGGTGGAGGAGGACAAGATAGGCAACACAGGTTTTTGGTTTTCATTTTTTAAAATTAAGGTACACTCCAAAAGAGTGAAATATCCAAAATACAAACATGAGCAATTGCGCTGCAGTAAAACAATGGCTGCTTTGTGCCGGTATACATGTGTATTCTGCACATGGTACGGACAAGGCCTGAGGGATCCATGCCTGGTTCATTTTAATGAACGTGAGCTTGTCCACATTGGCTGTGGACAGGCGGCTGCGCTTGTCTGTGATGACGCCTGTAACGGATCCGCTTCCGTTAATGGACGCTTCCTAGCTTGCGCCGAGGACCACAAGCACCGCACTGGACACCACAAACACCGCAGACTCCACAACCGCCGTAGCTTAACTGGAGCCGCGCCGTCTTCCTTTCACCCTGAATGAACCTCCAGCATTCAGGACCGTGTGGGCAAGATCTCTCCTCCAGGGAATATGCAGAGCATAGCAATCCCCAGCGTGATGCAGCAATTCCCTCCAATAACGAGACAAGGCTGCGTTTTGAAGGGTTAGAAAAACATGAACTGAGCATGAACTCTTTATTGAGGGCTACCCGCCCGTATTTATGCAGGTCCCCACAATGCATCATGGTCTCCTCCTCTCTGCCCTAGAGACACCCGAAGTGCAATTCAATTATCTCCTAGGACAAAGGGAGACCACCAATACACATGTGGGAACAATAGGAGAGGAATCCCCACCCGAATACACAAAATCCTCCCTTCTGTCTGGGATATAATTATGGATTAACATAACTATCACAGACAGTAAAAATACAGTTTTTAAACATACACTGTAACTTTAAAACCATACATTCCATCTCCATAAAAATTACATATTTAAACTCTGCATACATCAAACATAAACACTTCCAAAAATCACACAAATCCCTCCAGCGGATCAAAAGTTTAGTGGAAGTCCTTTATGACCGACCGCAAGCACAACTTCCTGCCCAAAACAGTTCCATAGATTTGGGCTGTGCGGTCGGTCAATGCCATGCAGAAAAATGACTAAGTCCCATCTTCGAACGGGACTTAGTCTCTGGAGCTGAAAGTTCAGTATGGCAGAAGGTAAGGGTCAGCGGCGTTCATGTATCCGCGCATCCGATTCCAGCTCCACAGAATCCCCAGCATACACCGCTGACCGCGTTCGGTCCCACCAACAGTCCAGACATGCGGCACAGTTCTGTCACTGTTCCTGAAGGGCAACATGTCCCGGGGCCATAGTCGTAGGGCAGGAGGCTAGCCATAAGTCCTCTACAATGCCCAGTGGCAAATGGCAGTTTGTCACACATCTCCCCTTTGGGGGGAAGACTAACCAGGCACCTGACCTTCTGTCGGTCAGTGCCTCCGTTAGTCGATCCACCAACCCACAGTAACCAGATGCCCGAGTAGCCCACCCACAACAAACAGGTACAAGAGTGACCCACCCACAAGAAACAGTTACTGCACCTGGGTATTTTGCTGTGGTGATGGGGCAACATGCTGTGGGGACTTGAGGGAGGGCAGAGGCCGACTGCACTCTGCCCAGCTGCCAGCTCTTCTGCTGGGGTGCTGAGACCATAGTCCGGCTCAGTAGCCAGAGAAACATGGGAGTCAGCAGGGGTTAACATCGCCTCTGCTAACCCTGAGGCCACGTTAGGAGTTAACTGGGGAGGGGAATTTGTACTTACCCCCTCCTCCTGTTGTCCTGGTGAGGGTAGTGGGGGATCTGGACAGGCTGTCCAGCATCCCGGTAGGTCAGGCGCAGAGACCACGGTCCCATCTGCGCCTTCTGGGCGATTGGTGTCTCCCCTTGTTAGGGTAAGCTGCCGCTGGGGAGAGAGGGTGCTTCGCTCCTCTCCCTGAAACACAGGCTGCCGCTGGGGAGGAAGGACGCCACCTTCAGCTCCCTGGGGTACACACTGCCGCTGGGGGGGAAGGAGGACACCTTCGGCCCCCTGGGGTACACACTGCCGCTGGGGAGGAAGGATGACACCTTCAGCTCCCTGGGGTACACACTGCCGCTGGGGGGGGAAGGACGACACCTTCGGCCCCCTGGGGTACACACTGCCGCTGGGGGGGAAGGACGACACCTTCGGCCCCCTGGGGTACACACTGCCGCTGGGGGGGAAGGACGACACCTTCGGCCCCCTGGGGTACACACTGCCGCTGGGGGGGAAGGACGACACCTTCGGCCCCCTGGGGTACACACTGCCGCTGGGGGGGAAGGACGACACCTTCGGCCCCCTGGGGTACACACTGCCGCTGGGGGGAAGGACGACACCTTCGGCCCCCTGGGGTACACATTGCCGCTGGGGGGGAAGGACGACACCTTCGGCCCCCTGGGGTACACACTGCCGCTGGGGGGGAAGGACGTCACCTTCGCCCCCCTGGGGTACACACTGCCGCTGGGGGGGGAAGGACGACACCTTCGGCCCCCTGGGGTACACACTGCCGCTGGGGGGGAAGGACGACACCTTCGGCCCCCTGTAACTCACGTTTTTGCTGGGGCGCAGGGACGGAATACTTCGCTATCTCTGCCCGATATTCTGCTTCCTGCTGCAGATACTCCGCCAGTTCTCTCCTCACTTCCGGTACAATTTCCTCTGTTAGATGGGGCCCGTAGATAGCCAACCGCCTCTTCAGCATAGCGTCAAACCGTACGTGACTATACCAATACTCCAGTTTTGCTTGGTGTTCCCAGGATGCTGCTCCTCGCACTAGGGAAGCCATCCCACCGCTTGCCACCAATGTAACGGATCCGCTTCCGTTAATGGACGCTTCCTAGCTTGCGCCGAGGACCACAAGCACCGCACTGGACACCACAAGCACCGCAGACTCCACAACCGCCGTAGCTTAACTGGAGCCGCGCCGTCTTCCTTCCACCCTGAATGAACCTCCAGCATTCAGGACCGTGTGGGCAAGATCTCTCCTCCAGGGAATATGCAGAGCATAGCAATCCCCAGCGTGATGCAGCAATTCCCTCCAATAACGAGACAAGGCTGCGTTTTGAAGGGTTAGAAAAACATGAACTGAGCATGAACTCTTTATTGAGGGCTACCCGCCCGTATTTATGCAGGTCCCCACAATGCATCATGGTCTCCTCCTCTCTGCCCTAGAGACACCCGAAGTGCAATTCAATTATCTCCTAGGACAAAGGGAGACCACCAATACACATGTGGGAACAATAGGAGAGGAATCCCCACCCAAATACACAAAATCCTCCCTTCTGTCTGGGATATAATTATGGATTAACATAACTATCACAGACAGTAAAAATACAGTTTTTAAACATACACTGTAACTTTAAAACCATACATTCCATCTCCATAAAAATTACATATTTAAACTCTGCATACATCAAACATAAACACTTCCAAAAATCACACAAATCCCTCCAGCGGATCAAAAGTTTAGTGGAAGTCCTTTATGACCGACCGCAAGCACAACTTCCTGCCCAAAACAGTTCCATAGATTTGGGCTGTGCGGTCGGTCAATTCCATGCAGAAAAATGACTAAGTCCCATCTTCGAACGGGACTTAGTCTCTGGAGCTGAAAGTTCAGTATGGCAGAAGGTAAGGGTCAGCGGCGTTCATGTATCCGCGCATCCGATTCCAGCTCCACAGAATACCCAGCATACACCGCTGACCGCGTTCGGTCCCACAAACAGTCCAGACATGCGGCACAGTTCTGTCACTGTTCCTGAAGGGCAACATGTCCATGTCCCGGGGCCATAGTCGTAGGGCAGGAGGCTAGCCATAAGTCCTCTACAATGCCCAGTGGCAAATGGCAGTTTGTCACAACGCCCCCTGCCGTGCTAAACACACGTTCAGATAATACACTGGCTGCAGGGCAGGCCAGCACCTCCAAGGTGTAAAGGTCAAGCTCAGGCCATGTTCCCAATTTGGAGACCTAGAAGTTGAAGGGGGCAGACCTGTCATTCAGTACGTGTAGGCGTGTGCACACATACTGCTCTACCATGTTGGTGAAATGCTGCCTCCTGCTAAGACGTTCCATATCAACTGGTGGTGCTGGTTGTTGTGGCGTGCTGACAAAGCTTTTCCACATTTCGGCCATGCTAACCCTGCCTTCTGAGGTGCTGGCGGTGCCCCAACTGCGTTGGCGACCTCGTCCTCTGTCTTCGCCTTGTGCTTCCACTGTGCCCCCACTGTCAGGTGGGAATGCCACCAGCAGCGCGTCTACCAGCGTGCGCTTGAACTCACGCATCTTACGATCACGCTCCAGTGAGGGAATTAAGGACGGTGCGTTGTCCTTGTAACGTGGATACAGCAGCGTGGCCACCCAGTAATCAGCACAAGTTAGAATGTGGGCAACTCGGTGGTCGTTGCGGAGACACTGCAGAATGTAATCGCTCATGTGTGCCAGGCTGCCCAGAGGCAACGAAAAGCTGTCCTCTTTGGGAGGTGTATCGTCTGTGTCCTCTGTATCCCCCCATCCATGCACCAGTGATGGCCATGAGCTTGTCTGGGTACCACCCTGCTGTGAACATGGTTCCTCCTCATCCTCCAGAACTGTGCCCTGGCGTGACAATTGTGTACCTTGGGTTTGTGGGTGCAGTAACCCACCCTCGGAGCCACTTGGGAATAACTGTCCGGAAACCCTACGAAATGATCCCTCTTCCTTCTCCTACAAATTCTAACAGTCTATTCAGTAGGACTATAAGCTGTGTATCTACCTGACTTCTCCTCAACGCAACTGATGGTCCCAACTCCATTTATAAGGCAAGAAATCCCGCTTATTAAACCTGACAGGGCACACCTGTGAAGTGAAAACCATTTCAGGGGACTACCTCTTGAAGCTCATCAAGCAGTAATCAAAGCAAAAGGTGG
Source organism: Bufo bufo (assembly GCF_905171765.1). Lineage (NCBI taxonomy): Eukaryota > Metazoa > Chordata > Amphibia > Anura > Bufonidae > Bufo > Bufo bufo. Next base: position 6,301,043 of record NC_053392.1, on the reverse strand, counting down.
CTACTTTGAAGAACCTAGAATATGACATATTTTCAGTTGTTTCACACTTTTTTGTTATGTATATAATTCCATATGTGTTTATTCATAGTTTTGATGCCTTCAGTGTGAATCTACAATTTTCATAGTCATGAAAATAAAGAAAACTCTTTGAATGAGAAGGTGTGTCCAAACTTTTGGTCTGTACTGTATATTTTTTGACTATATTGGGTATGTTCTCGTTGTTTGTGAACAACATTATAGGTATATGTTCTGGTTAATGTATGTGCCCAGATTTACTATTGTTGTATTGAGGCCTGTTTTGGTTATATCCACACTAGAATCTGGAATCTCATCACGTAGCCAGGTCTCTGATGATCACCTCCGTTCTCTATACACTCGCTGGCTCCTCACAAGAGCTTGCAGTTCATCAGTCTTGTTCCCGAGTGATCTCACATTCCCCATAACTGTTGACGGCACAAACAACTTAAAGTGACGCCCTCTTTTCCCAGCCTTGATGTCACCGCCACTTCTGTGAGAAGTGCAACATCATCCGTGACATTATAAACCGCCATTACCGTCTTGAGCATGGATCCGGTTTCGGCCTTGATTGATCGCATGTAAGGTCTTTCACTGGAGGTTGCAGATCTCCGTAAAACTGTGTCTCAGTTTCAGGTGACCGGTTCTGCTTGCGTTCATGGAGTTTGTTCCGAGCCTAAGATCTCGCTTCCGGATACGTTCTCCGGGGGTAGTGAGAATTTTGTTTGCTTTAGAGAGGCTTGCAAACTCAATTTTCGCCTACTTCCCCATTCCTCTGGTGATGAGGAGCAAAGGGTGGGGATCATCATCTCGCTGCTCAGGGATAACGATCAGTCTTGTGCCTTTTCACTGCCGGTCGGGGCACGGCCCCTCCGATCGGTGGATTAATTTTTTGTAGCCCTGGGGCAGATATATGATGACCCGGATCGTATTGCTCTGGCTGAATCTAAACTGCGTCTTTTATGCCAGGGTAAACAGTCTGCAGAGATATATTGTTCTGAATTTCGGAGATGGGCAGCTGATAATGGTTGGAACAATGCTGCACTCCGAAGTCAATTTTGCCATGGTCTTTCGGAGGGATTGAAAGATGCATTTGCTTTTCATGAGAGACCTGCCTCGTTGGAGTCTGCCATGTCTCTAGCTGTTCGTATTGACAGGCGTCTTAGAGAGAGAGGAGAGACCACTCCTTCCTGTCATATTCAGTCCAAGGACAGTGGGGCTGTCTCATTCAGTGCGCAGGGGCCTCAGTCTTTCTCAATCCCCTCTGAGCAGGAGGCTATGCAGCTGGGTTTGCTTGCCTCTGATAGTAGAGGATTCAGCTCTCAGAGGAGGGTTTGTTTCTGTTGTGGGGGTATAAATCAATTGGCTAATGTTTGCCCCTCTAGGAGATTCAGGGAGTTTTCTGAGGGTAATAAAGAAACAAAAAGAAAAAAACCCTCTAAAAACTTTCCATTTGCTACTATTGGCAAGGTTGATGTGGAAATTGAAGGTTTGCCGTTTGCTTGTAGTTCCCGTTTTCTCCTACCTGCCAGGGTGGCGCTAGACAGCAAGAACATTGTTTGTGAGATTTTTGTAAATAGGAGAGCAGCTGTCAATCTCATTGATAATCAATTTGCAACAACGCATGGTTTCCAGCTATGCACTTTGGAAAAGGATATACCTGTTTTTGCTATCGATTCCGCTCCACTTTCTCAAAAATCGTTAAAGGGCATAGTTTACAATATCCGTTTGACTGTGGGTGATGCTCATGTTGAGGATATGTCATGTTTCGTCCTAAGCGGATTACCTACTCCTCTAGTGTTGGGGCTACCCTGGCTCACTAAACATAACCCCACCATTGATTGGCAAGCAAGGCAAATAAATGGTTGGAGTGACTTTTGCAGAGAGAATTGCCTCACGGCGTCTCTTTCAGAGGTTTCTACCAAGACTGTACCATCTTTTCTCTCAGAATTTTCGGATGTGTTTTCCGAGAGTGGTGTCCAGGAGCTGCCCCCTCAACGGGAGTACGATTGCACTATTAATCTCATCCCAGGCGCCAAGCTGCCAAAATCACGTTTATACAATCTCTCCCAACCTGAAAGAGTCGCAATGCGTACTTATATCTCTGAGAGCCTGAGAAAGGGACACATCCGACCCTCGAAGTCACCTGTTGCCGCTGGTTTATTTTTTGTTAAGAAATAGATGGTTCTTTAAGACCTTGTCTGGATTTCAGGGAGCTGAACTGTATCACAATTCGTGACCCTTATCCGCTTCCTCTGATCCCGGACCTGTTTAACCAGATTGTTGGGGCTAAAGTTTTTTCTAAGTTGGATTTAAGAGGGGCATACAACCTAGTCAGGGTCAGGGAAGTGGACGAATGGAAGAAGGCCTTCAATACCCCTGTGGGTTATTTCGAGAATTTGGTTATGCCCTTTGGTTTGATGAATGCTCCGGCCGTCTTCCAACATTTTGTGAACAGCATTTTTTATCATTTACACTGTGTGCAGAATTATTAGGCAAATGAGTATTTTGACCACATCATCCTCTTTATGCATGTTGTCTTACTCCAAGCTGTATAGGCTCGAAAGCTTACTACCAATTAAGCATATTAGGTGATGTGCATCTCTGTATTGAGAAGGGGTGTGGTCTAATGACATCAACACCCTATATCAGGTGTGCATAATTATTAGGCAACTTCCTTTCCTTTGGCAAAATGGGTCAAAAGAAGGACTTGAGAAGGCTCAGAAAAGTCAAAAATAGTGAGATATCTTGCAGAGGGATACAGCACTCTTAAAATTGCAAAGCTTCTGAAGCGTGATCATCGAACAATCAAGCGTTTCATTCAAAATAGTCAACAGGGTCGCAAGAAGCATGTGGAAAAACCAAGGCGCAAAATAACTGCCCATGAACTGAGAAAAGTCAAGCGTGCAGCTGCCAAGATGCCACTTGCCACCAGTTTGGCCATATTTCAGAGCTGCAACATCACTGGAGTGCCCAAAAGCACAAGGTGTGCAATACTCAGAGACATGGCCAAGGTAAGAAAGGCTGAAAGACGACCACCACTGAACAAGACACACAAGCTGAAACGTCAAGACTGGGCCAAGAAATATCTCAAGACTGATTTTTCTAAGGTTTTATGGACTGATGAAATGAGAGTGAGTCTTGATGGGCCAGATGGATGGATTGGTAAAGGGCAGAGAGCTCCAGTCCGACTCAGACGCCAGCAAAGTGGAGGTGGAGTACTGGTTTGGGCTGGTATCATCAAAGATGAGCTTGTGGGGCCTTTTCGGGTTGAGGATGGAGTCAAGCTCAACTCCCAGTCCTACTGCCAGTTTCTGGAAGACACCTTCTTCAAGCAGTGGTACAGGAAGAAGTCTGCATCCTTCAAGAAAAACATGATTTTCATGCAGGACAATGCTCCATCACACGCGTCCAAGTACTCCACAGCGTGGCTGGCAAGAAAGGGTATAAAAGAAGAAAATATAATGACATGGCCTCCTTGTTCACCTGATCTGAACCCCATTGAGAACCTGTGGTCCATCATCAAATGTGAGATTTACAAGGAGGGAAAACAGTACACCTCTCTGAACAGTGCCTGGGAGGCTGTGGTTGCTGCTGCACGCAATGTTGATGGTGAACAGATCAAAACACTGACAGAATCCATGGATGGCAGGCTTTTGAGTGTCCTTGCAAAGAAAGGTGGCTATATTGGTCACTGATTTGTTTTTGTTTTGTTTTTGAATGTCAGAAATGTATATTTGTGAATGTTGAGATGTTATATTGGTTTCACTGGTAAAAATAAATAATTGAAATGGGTATATATTTGTTTTTTGTTAAGTTGCCTAATAATTATGCACAGTAATAGTCACCTGCACACACAGATATCCCCCTAAAATAGCTAAAACTAAAAACAAACTAAAAACTACTTCCAAAAATATTCAGCTTTGATATTAATGAGTTTTTTGGGTTCATTGAGAACATGGTTGTTGTTCAATAATAAAATTAATCCTCAAAAATACAACTTGCCTAATAATTCTGCACTCCCTGTAATGGGGAAATTTGTACTGGTGTATCTAGATGACATTTTGATTTTTTTCTCCTGATTTCAAAACTCATAGGGACCACCTACGTCAGTTCTTGCTCATTCTGCGGGAGAATAAATTGTACGCTAAACTGGAAAAATGTGTGTTTGCGGTTCCAGAGATTCAATTTCTTGGTTTTGTTCTCTCCGCTTCTTGTTTTCGCATGGACCCTGAGAAGGTCTGCGCTGTGCTTGATTGGGAGCTTCCTGAGAATCAGAAGGCGCTGATGCGGTTTTTGGGTTTTGCCAATTATTACAGAAAGTTCATTTTGAATTATTCCTCTGTTGTTAAGCCACTCACTGATATGACTAAAAAGGGGGTAGATTTTTCCTCCTGGTCGGTAGATGCGCTTAAGGCCTTTTCTAGTATCAAAGAGAGTTTTGCTTCCGCTCCCATTTTGGTACAACCTGATGTCTCTCTACCTTTTATTGTTGAGGTGGACGCTTCTGAGGTGGGTGTGTCTTATCTCAGGGTCCCTCTCCTGCCAAATTGCGACCGTGTGCCTTTTTCTCAAGGAAACTCTCCTCCGCAGAGAGAAATTACGATGTGGGAGATAGGGAGTTGTTGGCCATCAAATTAGCTTTTGAGGAATGGCGCCATTGGCAAGAGGGAGCCAGACACCCTATTACCGTGTTTACCGACCATAAGAATCTGGCCTACTTGGAATTAGCCAAGCATCTGGACCCGAGTTTAATTTTGTTGTCACGTTCCGCCCTGGGGTTAAAAATGTGAAGGCGGATTCCATGTCACGTTGTTTTCCGGGAGGGGGGAACTTTGAAGACCCGGGTCCCATTTTGGCTGAAGGGGTGGTCGTCTCTGCTCTTTATCCTGATTTGGAGGCAGAGGTTCAGGCAGCCCAGGCAGAGGCTCCTGATCTTTGTCCTCCTGGGAGGTTGTTTGTGCATCTCGCTTTACGACACAAGGTTTTTAAGGAGCACCACGATACTGTCCTTTCTGGGCACCCGGGGAGTAGAGCCACAGTAGATCTCATTGCTCTGAGATTCTGGTGGCCGGCTCTTCATAAGACGGTTGAGGGTTTTGTGGCAGCCTGCGAGACCTGTGCTCGTGCCAACGTCCCTCATTTTACGGCCATCGGGTTCTCTCCTCCCATTACCCATTCCTTCCCGTCCTTGGACGCATCTGTCTGTGGACTTCATTACGGACCTACCTCGTGCCTCGGGGAAGACTGTGATTCTGGTGGTAGTCGACCGTTTTAGCAAAATGGCGCATTTCATTCCCTTTCCTGGGTTACCCAATGCTAAGACGTTTGCGCAAGCGTTTGTTGATCACATTGTTAAATTGCATGGCATTCCTTCAGACATTGTTTCTGATAGGGGCACACAATTTGTTTCCAGATTCTGGAAGGCCTTCTGTTCTCGCTTGGGAATTCGGTTGTCGATCTCTTCTGCTTTTCACCCGCAGTCGAATGGTCAGACCGAACGCGTCAATCAGAATCTGGAGACATATCCGCGCTGTTTTGTGGCGGAGAATCAGGAGGATTGGTATTCTTTTTTGTCCCTTGCTGAGTTTGCTTTAAATAACCGTCGCCAGGAGTCCTCTGATAAGTCACAATTTTTGGGTGCATATGGGTTTCATCCACAGTTTGGGACATTCTCTGGAGAGGGGTCTTCTGGTTTACCTGATGAGGAGAGATTTTCCTCGTCTTTGTCATTTATTTGGCAAAAGATTCAGGGTAATCTGAAGAGGATGAGTGAGAGATATAAGCGTATGGCGGATAAGAGACGTGTGCCTGGTCCGGACCTGAATGTGGGTGATCTGGTGTGGTTGTCTACAAAAAATATCAAACTGAAGGTTCCCTCCTGGAAGTTAGGTCCTAAGTTTATTGGGCCTTACAAGATCTTGTCCGTCATCAATCCCGTTGCCTTCCGTCTTGATTTTCCTCAGACTTGGAAGATCCATAATGTTTTTCACAGGTCCCTATTAAAACCTTATGTCCAACCCACTGTACCCTCCTCCTTGCCTCCTCCTCCGATTTTTGTTGATAGTAATCTTGAATTCCAGGTCTCTAGGATTGTGGATTCTCGCATTATCCACGGTTCTCTCCAATACCTGGTTCATTGGGAGGGTTATGGTCCTGAGGAGAGGATGTGGGTCCCAGTGAAGGACATTAAGGCCACTCGTCTCATCAAGGCTTTCCATAGGTCTCATCCTGAGAAGGTGGGTTCTGAGTGTCCGGAGTCCACCCGTAGAGGGAGGGCTACTGTCACCGCCAGTTCTGTGAGAAGGTCTGACAGATGTCCTTCTCTACCTCTTGCATGATGTTCTTTGTTTTGGTTTCACTTTGTCATCTCATTTCCTTCTCCCAGGTGTCACCTATTTAGACTAATCCTCTTTCTTTTATATTCCCTCCCATACTGGCTCACTTTGCGGTTTATACTACTTCCTGGATTGAAGTGTTCACAGCTGGAGATTTCGGTTGCTGCTTGTTCAGATAAGTCCTTTCATGTATTGTGTTTCCTTGCTGGCTTGATTCTAGGTGACCCTGACTCCCTACGTATTAAGTGCAGGAAGCCGGTGGTCGTGTCCCCTCACTATTATAGGGTTTTCAGGTGTCACACAGTCTAGGTACGAGGGCATGCAATCGTCTACCTCTGAGACCTTTGTATGTGCTTAGCAGCCAGGGTGAGCTCTTAGGGTTATATAGGGGGTCACCTTTATGCTCCTTAGTTTGGGATCAAGCCAGTCGGATGTTTATCCATAATTTCCAGCTATCTGCAATATCATCCGTGACAGCTCCACGGAACAGCCACCCACCCTGCTCTTTAGCTGTTCCCAATAAGAACCGGCCCGGATTGGCTTTACAGCCACACTAAGTAAAACAGTGTCAGCGAGCACTAGCTGCCGCTGACACACAAAATGACCGGTTCTTATCTCACCGAGGCCAGGAACCTCGGTGACACGTACCTTCCGTCAATGACGGACCCTTGCGCCTTCCTACAATATATATGCTCAAAAAACTAAAGGGAACACTTAAACACAATGTAACTCCAAGTCAAACAAAATCACAGATATATAGTGGAACATGCGGTTGTGTGGAAGCTTGGCTGTGAGCTGGATTTCATCATCTTCAGACCGTGTTCACACCATAGTTAGCGTAGTGGTAGGACCCTTGCCATGCTGAGAGACTGTGACGTGGTGCATGATGGGCTCCGATGTGTTCCTGACAGGAATATATTGGCAAAAGTCTCAGCTTTTAATATCTGCTTGTATGACTAGCTAGTATAGTCAGTAACTCCAAGTCAATCACACTTCTGTTAAATCAACCTGTCCAATTAGTGGTGGAGTTATCAGCGGTTCTTCAAGCATTCCTGAGTCTGCGCCACATAATCAGAGGTCATCATTTTCTCAGATCCTAAGATGAAGAAGTGGCACAAGTAATAATGATTGCCCCTTAGTGGCCAAAAAGGTCTTGGTTCCTCCTGCTCCACTGTTTGTCAGCAGGGGAATACTGGATTCTGGCGTCCATACCAGACCTTCTCCATGTGGGTATGGCCTTCCACCCCAATGTTCTACAACTTTATCTAACTGCCTGGAGGTTGAACGGCTCTTATTTAAACAAAGAGGCCTTACTGATGCTGTCATATCTACTTTACTTCATGGTAGGAAACAGATCACCTCCAGAACTTATGTACAGACACGGAACACCTTTCTGTCCTTTGCAGGTAACAGATGGGATCCACAGAAGCAATTAGATGTGGGTCTAGTGTTAGAATTTTTGCAGGCAGGCTTCGGTAAGGGTCTTAGAACCAGTACCCTTAGGCCTCTTTCACACGGGCGTCCCAGATTTTCTCCGGATGAGTCGCGTGTGCATTGCGGGAAACCCGTGCGAGTAGGCATGCAACTGCAGTCAGTTTTAACTGCTATTGCGTTTCGATGTTCAGTTTTTTTCAGCGCGAGTGCAATGCGCTTTGCACGCGCGTGAGAAAAAACTGAATGTGCTACCCAGACCCGAACCCGGACTTCTTCACTGAAGTTCGGGTTAGGTGTTCTATTCATTTTATTATTTTCCTTTCTAACATGGTTATAAAGGAGAATAATAGGATTCCTAATACAGAATTCTTACTGAAATGTCCCTTGAGGGGTTTAAAAAAATAAATAAAATTAACTCACCTCATCCTGTTGTTCGCGCAGCCGGCATCGTCTTCTTTCTCCTTCTTTCAGGACCTGCAAAAGGACCTTTGATGACGTGATCACCCTCACCACGTGGTGACGTCAGCGCAGGTCCTGCTGAATAAAGACAGAAGATCCTTCTATCTTCATTCAGCAAAGGTTCCTTTTGCAGGTCCTGAAAAAAGAAGAAAGAAGATGATGCCGGCTGCACGAACAAGTGGAAGAGGTGAGTACATTTTTATTTAATTTTTTAACCCCTCAAGGCACATTTAACTAAGCATTCTGTATTAAGAATGCTATTATTTTCCCTTATAACCATGACATAAGGGAAAATAATACAGTGACTTTAATGGGGTTGCTCATCCCTATCATCTAATAGCAACCATGCGTGAAAATCGCACCGCATCCGCAATTGCTTGCGGATGCTTGCAATTTTCGGGCAGACCCATTTATTTCTATGGGGCCTGCATTATGTGAAAAATGCAGAATATAGAACATGCTGAGATTTTCACACAACGCACAAGTGATGCGTGAAAATGAGTGATGCTCATCTGCACAGCCCCATTGAAGTGAATGGGTCCGGATTCAGTGCGGGTGCAATGCGTTCACCTCACGCATTGCACCCGCGCGGAAAACTCGCCCGTGTGAAAGGGTCTTAAGGTTCAGATATCGGCTTTCAGTGCCTTTTTGGATCTTAAAATAGCAGAGTTTCCTCTCGTTCTCTCTGCCCTCACTGCGCTGCCTTTTGAACCCCTAACAGACATATCCCTGAGGTTATTAACATTAAAGACGACCTTTCTTATAGCCATCACCACTGCTAGGCAAGTTGGGGAAATTCAGACCTTCTCTTCTAAAGCTCCCTACTTTACTGTGTTAGAAGATAGGGTTATCTGTAAAGGCTATGTACACCTTTGGGGGCAGTTTTTGTTTATGAATGCATTTTACTCATTTTTGGCTAAAAATCATATTTTCTATTGGTCTTTATTAAAAATATTGAGACATTCTGTCACAAAGGGTTAACTAACTGTGTGACTTTCACTTTCTGCAGTCATCTAATAATCCTTCTCTCTATACTACCGAGAGGTCATAAACACTTATTTAAGCCACATTCTTATATAAAAACTAAGCTATAATGAGTGTTTATAATGTCAGAGATAAGGAGCCGTCAGCTCCCTGTCTGACAGAAGATCCAGAGGCTGCTACTAGAGCATCTCAGCTCCGCACAGAAAAAGGGCTCCACATTTTTAATAAATACCAATTAAAAAAAAGATTTTTAGCTCAAAATAAGTAAATCTGCTAGATTGAGTGTTACCATATAATAGTCTTGGAAGATTTATTGTAGATCTTATTGACTCCATCTTGAATTTTTTGAAACGGTTCAAATACTTTAGACTGAAGAATGTTCTGAATTTTCCACTTTTTTTAAAATCAGAAATAGGGGAGAGTACAATACCTGTTCTACTTCTTTTTCTGGCAGGGTCACTACCTCTGACTCTAGAGCTATCTGCTTGAGGGAATGTGACATAGTCGTGTTTATCATAAACCTTTTGTTTGGAGAGGAGGATGAAATTCTATGCTGTGACCAGAGAGAATCTGGTCTAGGACCAGGAGGAGGCTTCTATAGAATCCCAGGCCTGATGGAAATTTGTGAGCCTGCCTCCCACCATACTTATGGCATCATTAAGAGGAGTCAGGGTTAAATAGAAACCTTCTTCCTCTAGAAGACTGCTATCTTCCAGAGAAATCCCTTTTTTCTGTTCCTCTTAATTTCTAAAATAAATGCAAAAAAAAAAAGAACAGCGGCTACACCCACCAATCGGCTATAGATTTGAGGTGCTCACCTCTATAGTCCTCACCCTAAGGCCCCTTTCACACACGCATTGCACCCGCACTGAATCTGGACCCATTCATTTCTATGGGGCTGTGCACATGAGCTGTGATTTTCCCGCATCACTTATGCGTTGCGTGAAAATCGTGCATGTTCCCGCAACGCCCGTGTGAACTCAGTCTAAGGCCTGTGTAACAGAATATGAAGAAAAGGGGGATATGAGGGGCACTCTCTACATAGGGGAACACATGGAGAGATCGATTGACCCAGATAAAGGATAGTATAGTTTTAATAAAGAAGTACTACTAAATAACTCTAAAATACAATATCATAAAATGCACTTGTCATAAAATATATTCACTAAAGTAAAAAAGGAAAACAGATATAAGACACTAGCAGTGGGAGCAGTCCTCTAAAATGGTCCAGTAGATCTATCCCCTCCTCCAGACCGTATATTTCAATGCAGTTCCACAATGTACTTTCCAGTGTTATTAGTTCCAATGGAATTATAAAGTGCAATGATGCAATGTGCAATCCAGACACTCTAGTCCAATTGTATAATACACTTTGTTGCAGTAGTTAGTTTAAATAAACAATCCGGCCATTGAAGATAGTAGCCAGAGAGTACTGCTCAATTTCATAACTGATTAGATGCATATAAGGTTACAGCAACCTGGCGGCCGTATAGTATGCTGGTTATCCGGACCCCACCTGTGAAATGAGTAGTGCGTCTCTTACCAGCCTCCCGATGTGCAGCGTTCTCCGCTGTTGTGCGCGGCGTCCCACGTGACCCGGAAGGGGAGTTAGTTGCCGGTATGTTGGTAGCGCTGGTAGTGGTCGGGGTCCTAGTGTCCGGATTTTACTGTAGTCATTCACGAACAGGCCTGTCGTTTTGTATTATAGATTGCAGTCTTTAGGTATGCATCAATGGAAGTGGCTCACTAGCTGGGAACAAACGCGTTTCGGGGACAACCCCCTTCTTCATTGGGAATGAAAATTTGTTTCTTTGCTGATAGAATTGGTACTCAGACGGAAAACCTTTTTTCTTGTCCAAGCCCTTATCCAATATATTGTTTAGTGCAGACCCAGAGAGCCTATCTCCCTCACAGGGTATAGAGCAGAGACTGCTCTTTGGGCCCGCATAACCTGACCAAGACCTCAACCAGATTGCTCTACGGGTGGCATTTGATAGAGCCGAGGATCTGTCCGAAAGTCTTACCAGGTCTTCAGAAGCGTCGGCTAGGGAATTTGAGGCCTGCTTCCCTTTCCAATATTTTGAGGGATCTGCATATCGGTGTAGAACGTCTCCAGCATCAGCTGTCCTACAGCTAAGGAATCCATTTTAACTTCCTGGCAGCATGCTTTACTGGCGTCCGTGTGCTCAAACTAGCCGTGTCCGCCCCGCTTTAGGCTGGCCAACGCACGTCCCACATGATGCCAGCGCAATACCAGAAGTGTTACTTGGCTCCGCCCCCTGTTGGCGGAAGTGACAGGGCCAGGGATGGACTGGGACAATAAAGTGGCCCTGGACTTCAGCCAGACCGGCCCACTTTATTTTTCCCAAACACACTCAAAAAAGGGGTTATGTCTCTTCAGCAAGTGGCATTTATCTTGTAGAGAAAGTTAATACAAGGCACTTACTAATGTATTGTGATTGTCCATATTGCTTCCTTTGCTGGCGGGAGTCATTTTTCCATCACATTATGCACTGCTCGTTTCCATGGTTTTGACCACCCTGTAATCCAGCAGCGGTGGTCATGCTTGCACACTATAGGAGTAGCCGGGATTGTGGGAGTGCACATAGTTTGGTGCTTTTTTCGACCACCAATGCTGGATTACAGGGAGGTCGTAACCATGATGACGAGCCATGTATAATGTGCTGGGAGACATTTTGTCTCTATGGCACTATCTGCCCTAATAGTGATACAGTGCCCACATAGTGCCCTCCTATTCACAGAAAAATAGCGCATTTGTACCCATATAGTACCTACCTAGGTGCATAGAAAGTGCCATACTTTGGCTCTATGTCGGCACTGTATGACTGTGGCCAAAGTACTGTAGGTTTTCACTTTAGGTAGGTACTGTATGGCACCATAAGCAAGAAATACACCATTTATCTGTGCATAACATGGCGCTATCTGAGCACTGTATGACCGTGGGAAGACCTGGGCATACTATGCTCAGATAAGTTGTGTATTTAGTGTCTACAGTGCCCACAAAGTGCCATATCATACCTACCTAGAGCTAAAACGTGGGCAGAAAGTGCCATACTTTGCCTATAATTATACTCTGTCTACACAAGTATGGCGCTTTCCGAGTATGGGTTCTATATGGCACTATGTGGGCACGACAGGCACTAAATGCGCCATTTATCTGTGAATAGTATGGCACTATCTGCCCACAATCATACAGTGCCCACATAGAACCAAATATCGCCGTACCGTACCCACACTATTATATGGCAGTGCCCAGAGCGCCATATGTTGACTATGTGGGCAGATAGTGCCCTACTATGCCCAGATAAATAGTGCCCTTAGTGACTGCAGTGCCACACTGTACCCACCTAGAGCCAATCTGTGCACAGAAAGTGCCATACTTTGTCCACAGTGACAAAGTGCCCTTTCTGTGCACAGTCTGGCTCCAGGTAGGTATTCTACTACACGTGGGGGCACAGCGCTCATCTCTTTAGTAAAGAGTCTTTACTACCTTACATTCAGCTCCCGCCTCCAGCCTCCAGTAACAAGTGCGGGCGGCAGCGCTCACTCACTGACGTCACGCGCCTGCGCCGCCTAGTGGGAGGAGCAGGCGTGTGACGTCAGTGAGTGAGCGCCGCCCCCACACTGCCTGCTGTTACTGGAGCTTTACCCCCCTGATGGCTGCCCTGGCCGGCCCATAATTCGATCGGCCCACCAGGATTCTCCCGGTACTCCCGATGGCCAGTCCATCGCTGGACAGGGCTCAGCGCATCACGGGACTCCTCCTGCCCACAGAGGATTCCCATCTGCAGAGCCACAAGCAGCGCTGATCTCTCGTGCCCGCACAGCACACAGCCTGGGATACCTATAGCAGGGCTTACTCCAAGGGACAGAGAAGGGGAGCCCACACCCCAACTGGAGCCTCTGTCCACAACTCAGCCCTCCCAAGAAGGGGAATGGTCCAGGCTGAGCAAATCCAAGCCAGAGCACTGGCAGAGGCTTCCACATGTCCTGAGGGACAGGAAGCAACAACTGAAGTAGGTAGGAGGAGGTGTCTTTTTATTGGGGCTTCCACTGTTGTTTCCAGTGCTTGGGAGGCGGGATCGTCCTCCTAGCAATGCCGGAGTGGAAGCGTTAGTGAAAGAAGAAGAAAAGACGGAAAATCGAGGACTGCAATAAAAAAGATGAGACTAGAAACAAACAAGGCCTAAAAGAAGACAGCAGAATATAGAAGGAATACTGCAGTCCCAGCACCGAGCTCCCGCTATAACCAGCAGCTACCGCAGGAGCCAGAGATCCTGGAAGAGAATCCAACCAATCAGGAGCTGGATCTACAGCAGAGAGAGGAGCGGACCTCTATTAATGGCTGAGCTATAAGAGCGGAGAAGAGCACTGCCCCCAACAGAGAGATGGAGGAGGAGACCACCGACTGCAGAGAGAGGAGCGGACCTCCACTAATGACTGTGCTGTGAGAGCGGAGAAGAGCACTGCCCCCAACAGAGAGATGGAGGAGGAGACCACCGACTGCAGAGAGAGGAGCGGACCTCCACTAATGGCTGAGCAGTGAGAGCGGAGAAGAACACTGCCCCCAACAGAGAGATGGAGGAGGAGACCACCGACTGCAGAGAGAGGAGCGGTCCTCCACTAATGGCCGAGCTGTGAGAGCGGAGAAGAGCACTGCCCCCAACAGAGAGATGGAGGAGGAGACCGACTGCAGAGATGGAAGCGAACCCCCACTAATATCCGAGCTATGAGAGCGGAGAAGAGCACTGCCCCCAACAGAGAGATGGAGGAGGAGACCACCGATGCAGAGAGAGGAGCGGACCTCCACTAATGGCCGAGCTGTGAGAGCAGAGAAGAGCACTGCCCCCAACAGATAGATGGAGGAGGAGACCACCGACTGCAGAGAGGAGCGGACCTCCACTAATGGCCGAGCTGTGAGAGCGTAGAAGAGCACTGCCCCCAACAGAGAGATGGAGGAGGAGACCACCGACTGCAGAGAGGAGCGGACCTCCACTAATGGCCGAGTTGTGAAAACGGAGAAGAGCACTGCCCCCAACAGAGAGATGGAGGAGGAGACCACCGACTGCAGAGAGAGGAGTGGACCTCCACTAATGGCCGAGCTGTGAGAGCAGAGAAGAGCACTGCCCCCAACAGAGAGATGGTGGTCTCCTCCTCCGACTGCAGACAGGAGCGGACCTTCACTAATGGCCGAGCTGTGAGAACGGAGAAGAGCACTGCCCCAACAGAGAGATGGAGGAGGAGACCACTGACTGCAGAGAGGAGCGGACCTCCACTAATGGCCGAGCTGTGAGAGCGGAGAAGAGCACTGCCCCCAACAGAGAGATGGAGGAGGAGACCACCGACTGCAGAGAGGAGTGGACCTCCACTAATGGCCGAGCTGTGAGAACGGAGAAGAGCACTGCCCCCAACAGAGAGATGAAGGAGGAGACCACCGACTGCAGAGAGAGGAGCGGACCTTTACTAATGGCCGAGCTGTGAGAGCGGAGAAGAGCACTGCGCCCAACAGAGAGATGGAGGAGGAGACCACCGACTGCAGAGAGAGGAGCGGACCTCCACTAATGGTCGAGCTGTGAGAGCGGAGAAGAGCACTGCCCCCAACACAGAGATGGAGGAGGAGACAACCGACTGCAGAGAGAGGAGCGGACCTCCAATAATGGCCGAGCTGTGAGAGCGAAGAGCACTGCCCCCAACAGAGAGATGGAGGAGGAGACCACCGACTGCAGAGAGGAGCGGACCTTCACTAATGGCCGAGCTGTGAGAGCGGAGAAGAGCACTGCCCCCAACACAGAGATGGAGGAGGAGACAACCGACTGCAGAGAGAGGAGCGGACCTCCAATAATGGCCGAGCTGTGAGAGCGAAGAGCACTGCCCCCAACAGAGAGATGGAGGAGGAGACCACCGACTGCAGAGAGGAGCGGACCTTCACTAATGGCCGAGCTGTGAGAACGGAGAAGAGCACTGCTTCAACAGAGAGATGGAGGAGGAGACCACCCACTGCAGAGAGGAGCGGACCTCCACTAATGGCCGAGCTGTGAAAGCGGAGAAGAGCACTGCCCCCAACAGAGAGATGGAGGAGGAGACCACCGACTGCAGAGAGGAGCGGACCTCCACTAATGGCCGAGCTGTGAGAACGGAGAAGAGCACTGCCCCCAACAGAGAGATGAAGGAGGAGACCACCGACTGCAGAGAGAGGAGCGGACCTCCACTAATGGCGGAGCTGTGAGAGCGGAGAAGAGCACTGCCCCCAACAGAGAGATGGAGGAGGAGACCACCGACTGCAGAGAGAGGAGCGGACCTCCACTAATGGCCGAGCTGTGAGAGCGGAGAAGAGCACTGCCCCCAACAGAGAGATGGAGGAGGAGACCACCGACTGCAGAGAGAGGAGCGGACCTCCACTAATGGCGGAGCTGTGAGAGCGGAGAAGAGCACTGCCCCCAACAGAGAGATGGAGGAGGAGACCACCGACTGCAGAGAGAGGAGCGGACCTCCACTAATGGCCGAGCTGTGAGAGCGGAGAAGAGCAGTGCCCCCAACAGAGAGATGGAGGAGGAGACCACCGACTGCAGAGAGAGGAAACCAACTGCCACCCATCACAGGAGGAGAGGACTACAACTCCCAGCATGTCCAGCCTGTTATTATGTGATATCAGAGGACATTACAGGTGGAGGTAGAAGAGGAGAGGACTACAACTCCCATCATGTCCAGACTGTTATTATGTGATATCAGAGGACATTACAGGAGGAGTTAGGAGAGGACTACAACTCCCAGCATGTCCAGCCTGTTATTATGTGATATCAGAGGACATTACAGGAGGAGGTAGGAGAGGACTACAACTCCCAGCATGTCCAGCCTGTTATTATGTGATATCAGAGGACATTACAGGAGGAGGTAGGAGAGGACTACAACTCCCAGCATGTCCAGCCTGTTATTATGTGACATCAGAGGACATTACAGGAGGAGGTAGGAGAGGACTACAACTCCCAGCATGTCCAGCCTGTTATTATGTGATATCAGAGGACATTACAGGAGGAGGTAGGAGAGGACTACAACTCCCAGCATGTCCAGCCTGTTATTATGTGGTATCAGAGGACATTACAGGGGGAGGTAGGAGAGGACTACAACTCCCAGCATGTCCAGCCTGTTATTATGTGACATCAGAGGACATTACAGGAGGAGGTAGGAGAGGACTACAACTCCCAGCATGTCCAGCCTGTTATTATGTGATATCAGAGGACATTACAGGAGGGAGTAGGAGAGGACTACAACTCCCAGCATGTCCAGCCTGTTATTATGTGATATCAGAGGACATTACAGGAGGAGGTAGGAGAGGACTACAACTCCCAGCATGTCCAGCCTGTTATTATGTGATATCAGAGGACATTACAGGAGGAGGTAGAAGAGGAGAGGACTACAACTCCCAGCATGTCCAGCCTGTTACTATGTGATATCAGAGGACATTACAGGAGGAGGTAGGAGAGGACTACAACTCCCAGCATGTCCAGCCTGTTATTATGTGATATCAGAGGACATTACAGGAGGAGGGAGGAGAGGACTACAACTCCCAGCATGTCCAGCCTGTTATTATGTGATATCAGAGGACATTACAGGAGGAGGTAGGAGAGGACTACAACTCCCAGCATGTCCAGCCTGTTATTATGTGATATCAGGGGACATTACAGGAGGAGGTAGGAGAGGACTACAACTCCCAGCATGTCCAGCCTGTTATTATGTGGTATCAGAGGACATTACAGGAGGAGGTAGGAGAGGACTACAACTCCCAGCATGTCCAGCCTGTTATTATGTGATATCAGAGGACATTACAGGAGGGAGTAGGAGAGGACTACAACTCCCAGCATGTCCAGCCTGTTATTATGTGATATCAGAGGACATTACAGGAGGAGGGAGGAGAGGACTACAACTCCCAGCATGTCCAGCCTGTTATTATGTGATATCAGAGGACATTACAGGAGGAGGTAGGAGAGGACTACAACTCCCAGCATGTCCAGCCTGTTATTATGTGATATCAGAGGACATTACAGGAGGAGGTAGGAGAGGACTACAACTCCCAGCATGTCCAGCCTGTTATTATGTGATATCAGAGGACATTACAGGAGGAGGTAGGAGAGGACTACAACTCCCAGCATGTCCAGCCTGTTATTATGTGATATCAGAGGACATTACAGGAGGAGGTAGGAGAGGACTACAACTCCCAGCATGTCCAGCCTGTTATTATGTGATATCAGGGGACATTACAGGAGGAGGTAGGAGAGGACTACAACTCCCAGCATGTCCAGCCTGTTATTATGTGATATCAGAGGACATTACAGGAGGAGGTAGGAGAGGACTACAACTCCCAGCATGTCCAGCCTGTTATTATGTGATATCAGAGGACATTACAGGAGGAGGTAGGAGAGGACTACAACTCCCAGCATGTCCAGCCTGTTATTATGTGATATCAGAGGACATTACAGGAGGAGGTAGGAGAGGACTACAACTCCCAGCATGTCCAGCCTGTTATTATGTGATATCAGAGGACATTACAGGAGGAGGTAGGAGAGGACTACAACTCCCAGCATGTCCAGCCTGTTATTATGTGATATGAGAGGACATTACAGGAGGAGGTAGGAGAGGACTACAACTCCCAGCATGTCCAGCCTGTTATTATGTGATACCAGAGGACATTACAGGGGGAGGTAGGAGAGGACTACAACTCCCAGCATGTCCAGCCTGTTATTATGTGATATCAGAGGACATTACAGGAGGAGGTAGGAGAGGACTACAACTCCCAGCATGTCCAGCCTGTTATTATGTGATATCAGAGGACATTACAGGAGGAGGTAGGAGAGGACTACAACTCCCAGCATGTCCAGCCTGTTATTATGTGACATCAGAGGACATTACAGGAGGAGGTAGGAGAGGACTACAACTCCCAGCATGTCCAGCCTGTTATTATGTGATATCAGAGGACATTACAGGAGGAGGTAGGAGAGGACTACAACTCCCAGCATGTCCAGCCTGTTATTATGTGATATCAGAGGACATTACAGAAGGAGGTAGGAGAGGACTACAACTCCCAGCATGTCCAGCCTGTTACTATGTGATATCAGAGGACTTTACAGGAGGAGGTAGGAGAGGACTACAACTCCCAGCATGTCCAGCCTGTTATTATGTGATATCAGAGGACATTACAGGAGGAGGTAGGAGAGGACTACAACTCCCAGCATGTCCAGCCTGTTACTATGCGATATCAGAGGACATTACAGGAGGAGGTAGAAGAGGACTACAACTCCCAGCATGTCCAGCCTGTTATTATGTGATACCAGAGGACATTACAGGAGGAGGTAGGAGAGGACTACAACTCCCAGCATGTCCAGCCTGTTATTATGTGATATCAGAGGACATTACAGGAGGAGGTAGGAGAGGACTACAACTCCCAGCATGTCCAGCCTGTTACTATGTGATATCAGAGGACTTTACAGGAGGAGGTAGGAGAGGACTACAACTCCCAGCATGTCCAGCCTGTTATTATGTGATATCAGAGGACATTACAGGAGGAGGTAGGAGAGGACTACAACTCCCAGCATGTCCAGCCTGTTACTATGCGATATCAGAGGACATTACAGGAGGAGGTAGAAGAGGACTACAACTCCCAGCATGTCCAGCCTGTTATTATGTGATACCAGAGGACATTACAGGAGGAGGTAGGAGAGGACTACAACTCCCAGCATGTCCAGCCTGTTATTATGTGATATCAGAGGACATTACAGGAGGAGGTAGGAGAGGACTACAACTCCCAGCATGTCCAGCCTGTTACTATGCGATATCAGAGGACATTACAGGAGGAGGTAGAAGAGGACTACAACTCCCAGCATGTCCAGCCTGTTATTATGTGATATCAGAGGACATTACAGGAGGAGGTAGGAGAGGACTACAACTCCCAGCATGTCCAGCCTGTTATTATGTGATATCAGAGGACATTACAGGAGGAGGTAGGAGAGGACTACAACTCCCAGCATGTCCAGCCTGTTATTATGTGATATCAGAGGACATTACAGGAGGAGGTAGGAGAGGACTACAACTCCCAGCATGTCCAGCCTGTTATTATGTGATATCAGAGGACATAACAGGAGGAGGTAGGAGAGGACTACAACTCCCAGCATGTCCAGCCTGTTATTATGTGATATCAGAGGACATTACAGGAGGAGGTAGGAGAGGACTACAACTCCCAGCATGTCCAGCCTGTTATTATGTGATATCAGAGGACATTACAGGAGGAGGTAGGAGAGGACTACAACTCCCAGCATGTCCAGCCTGTTATTATGTGATATCAGAGGACATTACAGGAGGAGGTAGGAGAGGACTACAACTCCCAGCATGTCCAGCCTGTTATTATGTGACATCAGAGGACATTACAGGAGGAGGTAGGAGAGGACTACAACTCCCAGCATGTCCAGCCTGTTATTATGTGATATCAGAGGACATGTTACAGGAGGAGGTAGGAGAGGACTACAACTCCCAGCATGTCCAGCCTGTTATTATGTGATATCAGAGGACATTACAGGAGGAGGTAGGAGAGGACTACAACTCCCAGCATGTCCAGCCTGTTATTATGTGATATCAGAGGACATTACAGGAGGAGGTAGGAGAGGACTACAACTCCCAGCATGTTCAGCCTGTTATTATGTGATATCAGAGGACATGTTACAGGAGGAGGTAGGAGAGGACTACAACTCCCAGCATGTCCAGCCTGTTATTATGTGATATCAGAGGACATTACAGGAGGAGGTAGGAGAGGACTACAACTCCCAGCATGTCCAGCCTGTTATTATGTGATATCAGAGGACATTACAGGAGGAGGTAGGAGAGGACTACAACTCCCAGCATGTCCAGCCTGTTATTATGTGATATCAGAGGACATTACAGGAGGAGGTAGGAGAGGACTACAACTCCCAGCATGTTCAGCCTGTTATTATGTGATATCAGAGGACATGTTACAGGAGGAGGTAGGAGAGGACTACAACTCCCAGCATGTCCAGCCTGTTATTATGTGATATCAGAGGACATTACAGGAGGAGGTAGGAGAGGACTACAACTCCCAGCATGTCCAGCCTGTTATTATGTGATATCAGAGGACATTACAGGAGGAGGTAGGAGAGGACTACAACTCCCAGCATGTCCAGCCTGTTATTATGTGATATCAGAGGACATTACAGGAGGAGGTAGGAGAGGACTACAACTCCCAGCATGTCCAGCCTGTTATTATGTGATATCAGAGGACATTACAGGAGGAGGTAGGAGAGGACTACAACTCCCAGCATGTCCAGCCTGTTATTATGTGATATCAGAGGACATTACAGGAGGAGGTAGGAGAGGACTACAACTCCCAGCATGTCCAGCCTGTTATTATGTGATATCAGAGGACATTACAGGAGGAGGTAGGAGAGGACTACAACTCCCAGCATGTCCAGCCTGTTATTATGTGATATCAGAGGACATTACAGGAGGAGGTAGGAGAGGACTACAACTCCCAGCATGTCCAGCCTGTTATTATGTGATATCAGAGGACATTACAGGAGGAGGTAGGAGAGGACTACAACTCCCAGCATGTCCAGCCTGTTACTATGTGATATCAGAGGACATTACAGGAGGAGGTAGAAGAGGAGAGGACTACAACTCCCAGCATGTCCAGCCTGTTATTATGTGATATCAGAGGACATTACAGGGGGAGGTAGGAGAGGACTACAACTCCCAGCATGTCCAGCCTGTTATTATGTGATATCAGAGGACATTACAGGAGGAGGTAGGAGAGGACTACAACTCCCAGCATGTCCAGCCTGTTACTATGTGATATCAGAGGACATTACAGGAGGAGGTAGGAGAGGACTACAACTCCCAGCATGTCCAGCCTGTTATTATGTGATATCAGAGGACATTACAGGAGGAGGGAGGAGAGGACTACAACTCCCAGCATGTCCAGCCTGTTATTATGTGATATCAGAGGACATTACAGGAGGAGGTAGGAGAGGACTACAACTCCCAGCATGTCCAGCCTGTTATTATGTGATATCAGAGGACATTACAGGGGGAGGTAGGAGAGGACTACAACTCCCAGCATGTCCAGCCTGTTATTATGTGATATCAGAGGACATTACAGGAGGAGGTAGGAGAGGACTACAACTCCCAGCATGTCCAGCCTGTTACTATGTGATATCAGAGGACATTACAGGAGGAGGTAGGAGAGGACTACAACTCCCAGCATGTCCAGCCTGTTATTATGTGATATCAGAGGACATTACAGGAGGAGGTAGGAGAGGACTACAACTCCCAGCATGTCCAGCCCGTTATTATGTGATATCAGAGGACATTACAGGAGGAGGTAGGAGAGGACTACAACTCCCAGCATGTCCAGCCTGTTATTATGTGATATCAGAGGACATTACAGGAGGAGGTAGGAGAGGACTACAACTCCCAGCATGTCCAGCCTGTTACTATGTGATATCAGAGGACTTTACAGGAGGAGGTAGGAGAGGACTACAACTCCCAGCATGTCCAGCCTGTTATTATGTGATATCAGAGGACATTACAGGAGGAGGTAGGAGAGGACTACAACTCCCAGCATGTCCAGCCTGTTACTATGCGATATCAGAGGACATTACAGGAGGAGGTAGAAGAGGACTACAACTCCCAGCATGTCCAGCCTGTTATTATGTGATATCAGAGGACATTACAGGAGGAGGTAGGAGAGGACTACAACTCCCAGCATGTCCAGCCTGTTACTATGCGATATCAGAGGACATTACAGGAGGAGGTAGAAGAGGACTACAACTCCCAGCATGTCCAGCCTGTTATTATGTGATATCAGAGGACATTACAGGAGGAGGTAGGAGAGGACTACAACTCCCAGCATGTCCAGCCTGTTATTATGTGATATCAGAGGACATTACAGGAGGAGGTAGGAGAGGACTACAACTCCCAGCATGTCCAGCCTGTTATTATGTGATATCAGAGGACATTACAGGAGGAGGTAGGAGAGGACTACAACTCCCAGCATGTCCAGCCTGTTATTATGTGATATCAGAGGACATTACAGGAGGAGGTAGGAGAGGACTACAACTCCCAGCATGTCCAGCCTGTTATTATGTGATATCAGAGGACATAACAGGAGGAGGGAGGAGAGGACTACAACTCCCAGCATGTCCAGCCTGTTATTATGTGATATCAGAGGACATTACAGGAGGAGGTAGGAGAGGACTACAACTCCCAGCATGTCCAGCCTGTTATTATGTGATATCAGAGGACATTACAGGAGGAGGTAGGAGAGGACTACAACTCCCAGCATGTCCAGCCTGTTATTATGTGATATCAGAGGACATTACAGGAGGAGGTAGGAGAGGACTACAACTCCCAGCATGTCCAGCCTGTTATTATGTGATATCAGAGGACATTACAGGAGGAGGTAGGAGAGGACTACAACTCCCAGCATGTCCAGCCTGTTATTATGTGACATCAGAGGACATTACAGGAGGAGGTAGGAGAGGACTACAACTCCCAGCATGTCCAGCCTGTTATTATGTGATATCAGAGGACATGTTACAGGAGGAGGTAGGAGAGGACTACAACTCCCAGCATGTCCAGCCTGTTATTATGTGATATCAGAGGACATTACAGGAGGAGGTAGGAGAGGACTACAACTCCCAGCATGTCCAGCCTGTTATTATGTGATATCAGAGGACATTACAGGAGGAGGTAGGAGAGGACTACAACTCCCAGCATGTTCAGCCTGTTATTATGTGATATCAGAGGACATGTTACAGGAGGAGGAAGGAGAGGACTACAACTCCCAGCATGTCCAGCCTGTTATTATGTGATATCAGAGGACATTACAGGAGGAGGTAGGAGAGGACTACAACTCCCAGCATGTCCAGCCTGTTATTATGTGATATCAGAGGACATTACAGGAGGAGGTAGGAGAGGACTACAACTCCCAGCATGTTCAGCCTGTTATTATGTGATATCAGAGGACATGTTACAGGAGGAGGTAGGAGAGGACTACAACTCCCAGCATGTCCAGCCTGTTATTATGTGATATCAGAGGACATTACAGGAGGAGGTAGGAGAGGACTACAACTCCCAGCATGTCCAGCCTGTTATGTGATATCAGAGGACATTACAGGAGGAGGTAGGAGAGGACTACAACTCCCAGCATGTCCAGCCTGTTATTATGTGATATCAGAGGACATTACAGGAGGAGGTAGGAGAGGACTACAACTCCCAGCATGTCCAGCCTGTTATTATGTGATATCAGAGGACATTACAGGAGGAGGTAGGAGAGGACTACAACTCCCAGCATGTCCAGCCTGTTATTATGTGATATCAGAGGACATTACAGGAGGAGGTAGGAGAGGACTACAACTCCCAGCATGTCCAGCCTGTTATTATGTGATATCAGAGGACATTACAGGAGGAGGTAGGAGAGGACTACAACTCCCAGCATGTCCAGCCTGTTACTATGTGATATCAGAGGACATTACAGGAGGAGGTAGGAGAGGACTACAACTCCCAGCATGTCCAGCCTGTTATTATGTGATATCAGAGGACATTACAGGAGGAGGTAGGAGAGGACTACAACTCCCAGCATGTCCAGCCTGTTATTATGTGATATCAGAGGACATTACAGGAGGAGGTAGGAGAGGACTACAACTCCCAGCATGTCCAGCCTGTTATTATGTGATATCAGAGGACATTACAGGAGGAGGTAGGAGAGGACTACAACTCCCAGCATGTCCAGCCTGTTATTATGTGATATCAGAGGACATTACAGGAGGAGGTAGGAGAGGACTACAACTCCCAGCATGTCCAGCCTGTTATTATGTGATATCAGAGGACATTACAGGAGGAGGTAGGAGAGGACTACAACTCCCAGCATGTCCAGCCTGTTATTATGTGATATCAGAGGACATTACAGGGGGAGGTAGGAGAGGACTACAACTCCCAGCATGTCCAGCCTGTTATTATGTGATATCAGAGGACATTACAGGAGGAGGTAGGAGAGGACTACAACTCCCAGCATGTCCAGCCTGTTATTATGTGATATCAGAGGACATTACAGGAGGAGGTAGGAGAGGACTACAACTCCCAGCATGTCCAGCCTGTTATTATGTGATATCAGAGGACATTACAGGAGGAGGTAGGAGAGGACTACAACTCCCAGCATGTCCAGCCTGTTATTATGTGATATCAGAGGACATTACAGGAGGAGGTAGGAGAGGACTACAACTCCCAGCATGTCCAGCCTGTTATTATGTGATATCAGAGGACATTACAGGAGGAGGTAGGAGAGGACTACAACTCCCAGCATGTCCAGCCTGTTATTATGTGATATCAGAGGACATTACAGGAGGAGGTAGGAGAGGACTACAACTCCCAGCATGTCCAGCCTGTTATTATGTGATATCAGAGGACATTACAGGAGGAGGTAGGAGAGGACTACAACTCCCAGCATGTCCAGCCTGTTATTATGTGATATCAGAGGACATTACAGGAGGAGGTAGGAGAGGACTACAACTCCCAGCATGTCCAGCCTGTTATTATGTGATATCAGAGGACATTACAGGAGGAGGTAGGAGAGGACTACAACTCCCAGCATGTCCAGCCTGTTATTATGTGATATCAGAGGACATTACAGGAGGAGGTAGGAGAGGACTACAACTCCCAGCATGTCCAGCCTGTTATTATGTGATATCAGAGGACATTACAGGAGGAGGTAGGAGAGGACTACAACTCCCAGCATGTCCAGCCTGTTATTATGTGATATCAGAGGACATTACAGGAGGAGGTAGGAGAGGACTACAACTCCCAGCATGTCCAGCCTGTTATTATGTGATATCAGAGGACATTACAGGAGGAGGTAGGAGAGGACTACAACTCCCAGCATGTCCAGCCTGTTATTATGTGATATCAGAGGACATTACAGGAGGAGGTAGGAGAGGACTACAACTCCCAGCATGTCCAGCCTGTTATTATGTGATATCAGAGGACATTACAGGAGGAGGTAGGAGAGGACTACAACTCCCAGCATGTCCAGCCTGTTATTATGTGATATCAGAGGACATTACAGGAGGAGGTAGGAGAGGACTACAACTCCCAGCATGTCCAGCCTGTTATTATGTGATATCAGAGGACATTACAGGAGGAGGTAGGAGAGGACTACAACTCCCAGCATGTCCAGCCTGTTATTATGTGATATCAGAGGACATTACAGGAGGAGGTAGGAGAGGACTACAACTCCCAGCATGTCCAGCCTGTTATTATGTGATATCAGAGGACATTACAGGAGGAGGTAGGAGAGGACTACAACTCCCAGCATGTCCAGCCTGTTATTATGTGATATCAGAGGACATTACAGGAGGAGGTAGGAGAGGACTACAACTCCCAGCATGTCCAGCCTGTTATTATGTGATATCAGAGGACATTACAGGAGGAGGTAGGAGAGGACTACAACTCCCAGCATGTCCAGCCTGTTATTATGTGATATCAGAGGACATTACAGGAGGAGGTAGGAGAGGACTACAACTCCCAGCATGTCCAGCCTGTTATTATGTGATATCAGAGGACATTACAGGAGGAGGTAGGAGAGGACTACAACTCCCAGCATGTCCAGCCTGTTATTATGTGATATCAGAGGACATTACAGGAGGAGGTAGGAGAGGACTACAACTCCCAGCATGTCCAGCCTGTTATTATGTGATATCAGAGGACATTACAGGAGGAGGTAGGAGAGGACTACAACTCCCAGCATGTCCAGCCTGTTATTATGTGATATCAGAGGACATTACAGGAGGAGGTAGGAGAGGACTACAACTCCCAGCATGTCCAGCCTGTTATTATGTGATATCAGAGGACATTACAGGAGGAGGTAGGAGAGGACTACAACTCCCAGCATGTCCAGCCTGTTATTATGTGATATCAGAGGACATTACAGGAGGAGGTAGGAGAGGACTACAACTCCCAGCATGTCCAGCCTGTTATTATGTGATATCAGAGGACATTACAGGAGGAGGTAGGAGAGGACTACAACTCCCAGCATGTCCAGCCTGTTATTATGTGATATCAGAGGACATTACAGGAGGAGGTAGGAGAGGACTACAACTCCCAGCATGTCCAGCCTGTTATTATGTGATATCAGAGGACATTACAGGAGGAGGTAGGAGAGGACTACAACTCCCAGCATGTCCAGCCTGTTATTATGTGATATCAGAGGACATTACAGGAGGAGGTAGGAGAGGACTACAACTCCCAGCATGTCCAGCCTGTTATTATGTGATATCAGAGGACATTACAGGAGGAGGTAGGAGAGGACTACAACTCCCAGCATGTCCAGCCTGTTATTATGTGATATCAGAGGACATTACAGGAGGAGGTAGGAGAGGACTACAACTCCCAGCATGTCCAGCCTGTTATTATGTGATATCAGAGGACATTACAGGAGGAGGTAGGAGAGGACTACAACTCCCAGCATGTCCAGCCTGTTATTATGTGATATCAGAGGACATTACAGGAGGAGGTAGGAGAGGACTACAACTCCCAGCATGTCCAGCCTGTTATTATGTGATATCAGAGGACATTACAGGAGGAGGTAGGAGAGGACTACAACTCCCAGCATGTCCAGCCTGTTATTATGTGATATCAGAGGACATTACAGGAGGAGGTAGGAGAGGACTACAACTCCCAGCATGTCCAGCCTGTTATTATGTGATATCAGAGGACATTACAGGAGGAGGTAGGAGAGGACTACAACTCCCAGCATGTCCAGCCTGTTATTATGTGATATCAGAGGACATTACAGGAGGAGGTAGGAGAGGACTACAACTCCCAGCATGTCCAGCCTGTTATTATGTGATATCAGAGGACATTACAGGAGGAGGTAGGAGAGGACTACAACTCCCAGCATGTCCAGCCTGTTATTATGTGATATCAGAGGACATTACAGGAGGAGGTAGGAGAGGACTACAACTCCCAGCATGTCCAGCCTGTTATTATGTGATATCAGAGGACATTACAGGAGGAGGTAGGAGAGGACTACAACTCCCAGCATGTCCAGCCTGTTATTATGTGATATCAGAGGACATTACAGGAGGAGGTAGGAGAGGACTACAACTCCCAGCATGTCCAGCCTGTTATTATGTGATATCAGAGGACATTACAGGAGGAGGTAGGAGAGGACTACAACTCCCAGCATGTCCAGCCTGTTATTATGTGATATCAGAGGACATTACAGGAGGAGGTAGGAGAGGACTACAACTCCCAGCATGTCCAGCCTGTTATTATGTGATATCAGAGGACATTACAGGAGGAGGTAGGAGAGGACTACAACTCCCAGCATGTCCAGCCTGTTATTATGTGATATCAGAGGACATTACAGGAGGAGGTAGGAGAGGACTACAACTCCCAGCATGTCCAGCCTGTTATTATGTGATATCAGAGGACATTACAGGAGGAGGTAGGAGAGGACTACAACTCCCAGCATGTCCAGCCTGTTATTATGTGATATCAGAGGACATTACAGGAGGAGGTAGGAGAGGACTACAACTCCCAGCATGTCCAGCCTGTTATTATGTGATATCAGAGGACATTACAGGAGGAGGTAGGAGAGGACTACAACTCCCAGCATGTCCAGCCTGTTATTATGTGATATCAGAGGACATTACAGGAGGAGGTAGGAGAGGACTACAACTCCCAGCATGTCCAGCCTGTTATTATGTGATATCAGAGGACATTACAGGAGGAGGTAGGAGAGGACTACAACTCCCAGCATGTCCAGCCTGTTATTATGTGATATCAGAGGACATTACAGGAGGAGGTAGGAGAGGACTACAACTCCCAGCATGTCCAGCCTGTTATTATGTGATATCAGAGGACATTACAGGAGGAGGTAGGAGAGGACTACAACTCCCAGCATGTCCAGCCTGTTATTATGTGATATCAGAGGACATTACAGGAGGAGGTAGGAGAGGACTACAACTCCCAGCATGTCCAGCCTGTTATTATGTGATATCAGAGGACATTACAGGAGGAGGTAGGAGAGGACTACAACTCCCAGCATGTCCAGCCTGTTATTATGTGATATCAGAGGACATTACAGGAGGAGGTAGGAGAGGACTACAACTCCCAGCATGTCCAGCCTGTTATTATGTGATATCAGAGGACATTACAGGAGGAGGTAGGAGAGGACTACAACTCCCAGCATGTCCAGCCTGTTATTATGTGATATCAGAGGACATTACAGGAGGAGGTAGGAGAGGACTACAACTCCCAGCATGTCCAGCCTGTTATTATGTGATATCAGAGGACATTACAGGAGGAGGTAGGAGAGGACTACAACTCCCAGCATGTCCAGCCTGTTACTATGTGATATCAGAGGACATTACAGGAGGAGGTAGGAGAGGACTACAACTCCCAGCATGTCCAGCCTGTTATTATGTGATATCAGAGGACATTACAGGAGGAGGTAGGAGAGGACTACAACTCCCAGCATGTCCAGCCTGTTATTATGTGATATCAGAGGACATTACAGGAGGAGGTAGGAGAGGACTACAACTCCCAGCATGTCCAGCCTGTTATTATGTGATATCAGAGGACATTACAGGAGGAGGTAGGAGAGGACTACAACTCCCAGCATGTCCAGCCTGTTATTATGTGATATCAGAGGACATTACGGAGGAGGTAGGAGAGGACTACAACTCCCAGCATGTCCAGCCTGTTATTATGTGATATCAGAGGACATTACAGGAGGAGGTAGGAGAGGACTACAACTCCCAGCATGTCCAGCCTGTTATTATGTGATATCAGAGGACATTACAGGAGGAGGTAGGAGAGGACTACAACTCCCAGCATGTCCAGCCTGTTATTATGTGATATCAGAGGACATTACAGGAGGAGGTAGGAGAGGACTACAACTCCCAGCATGTCCAGCCTGTTATTATGTGATATCAGAGGACATTACAGGAGGAGGTAGGAGAGGACTACAACTCCCAGCATGTCCAGCCTGTTATTATGTGATATCAGAGGACATTACAGGAGGAGGTAGGAGAGGACTACAACTCCCAGCATGTCCAGCCTGTTATTATGTGATATCAGAGGACATTACAGGAGGAGGTAGGAGAGGACTACAACTCCCAGCATGTCCAGCCTGTTATTATGTGATATCAGAGGACATTACAGGAGGAGGTAGGAGAGGACTACAACTCCCAGCATGTCCAGCCTGTTATTATGTGATATCAGAGGACATTACAGGAGGAGGTAGGAGAGGACTACAACTCCCAGCATGTCCAGCCTGTTATTATGTGATATCAGAGGACATTACAGGAGGAGGTAGGAGAGGACTACAACTCCCAGCATGTCCAGCCTGTTATTATGTGATATCAGAGGACATTACAGGAGGAGGTAGGAGAGGACTACAACTCCCAGCATGTCCAGCCTGTTATTATGTGATATCAGAGGACATTACAGGAGGAGGTAGGAGAGGACTACAACTCCCAGCATGTCCAGCCTGTTATTATGTGATATCAGAGGACATTACAGGAGGAGGGAGGAGAGGACTACAACTCCCAGCATGTCCAGCCTGTTATTATGTGATATCAGAGGACATTACAGGAGGAGGTAGGAGAGGACTACAACTCCCAGCATGTCCAGCCTGTTATTATGTGATATCAGAGGACATTACAGGAGGAGGTAGGAGAGGACTACAACTCCCAGCATGTCCAGCCTGTTATTATGTGATATCAGAGGACATTACAGGAGGAGGTAGGAGAGGACTACAACTCCCAGCATGTCCAGCCTGTTATTATGTGATATCAGAGGACATTACAGGAGGAGGTAGGAGAGGACTACAACTCCCAGCATGTCCAGCCTGTTATTATGTGATATCAGAGGACATTACAGGAGGAGGTAGGAGAGGACTACAACTCCCAGCATGTCCAGCCTGTTATTATGTGATATCAGAGGACATTACAGGAGGAGGTAGGAGAGGACTACAACTCCCAGCATGTCCAGCCTGTTATTATGTGATATCAGAGGACATTACAGGAGGAGGTAGGAGAGGACTACAACTCCCAGCATGTCCAGCCTGTTATTATGTGATATCAGAGGACATTACAGGAGGAGGTAGGAGAGGACTACAACTCCCAGCATGTCCAGCCTGTTATTATGTGATATCAGAGGACATTACAGGAGGAGGTAGGAGAGGACTACAACTCCCAGCATGTCCAGCCTGTTATTATGTGATATCAGAGGACATTACAGGAGGAGGTAGGAGAGGACTACAACTCCCAGCATGTCCAGCCTGTTATTATGTGATATCAGAGGACATTACAGGAGGAGGTAGGAGAGGACTACAACTCCCAGCATGTCCAGCCTGTTATTATGTGATATCAGAGGACATTACAGGAGGAGGTAGGAGAGGACTACAACTCCCAGCATGTCCAGCCTGTTATTATGTGATATCAGAGGACATTACAGGAGGAGGTAGGAGAGGACTACAACTCCCAGCATGTCCAGCCTGTTATTATGTGATATCAGAGGACATTACAGGAGGAGGTAGGAGAGGACTACAACTCCCAGCATGTCCAGCCTGTTATTATGTGATATCAGAGACATTACAGGAGGAGGTAGGAGAGGACTACAACTCCCAGCATGTCCAGCCTGTTATTATGTGATATCAGAGGACATTACAGGAGGAGGTAGG
Organism: Bufo bufo; assembly: GCF_905171765.1. NCBI lineage: Eukaryota > Metazoa > Chordata > Amphibia > Anura > Bufonidae > Bufo > Bufo bufo. The sequence goes on along the minus strand of NC_053392.1, from coordinate 6,270,047 downwards.
AGAGGACTACAACTCCCAGCATGTCCAGCCTGTTATTATGTGATATCAGAGGACATTACAGGAGGAGGTAGGAGAGGACTACAACTCCCAGCATGTCCAGCCTGTTATTATGTGATATCAGAGGACATTACAGGAGGAGGTAGGAGAGGACTACAACTCCCAGCAGGTCCAGCCTGTTATTATGTGATATCAGGGACATTACAGGAGGAGGTAGGAGAGGACTACAACTCCCAGCATGTCCAGCCTGTTATTATGTGATATCAGAGGACATTACAGGAGGAGGTAGGAGAGGACTACAACTCCCAGCATGTCCAGCCTGTTATTATGTGATATCAGAGGACATTACAGGAGGAGGTAGGAGAGGACTACAACTCCCAGCATGTCCAGCCTGTTATTATGTGATATCAGAGGACATTACAGGAGGAGGTAGGAGAGGACTACAACTCCCAGCATGTCCAGCCTGTTATTATGTGATATCAGAGGACATTACAGGAGGAGGTAGGAGAGGACTACAACTCCCAGCATGTCCAGCCTGTTATTATGTGATATCAGAGGACATTACAGGGGGAGGTAGGAGAGGACTACAACTCCCAGCATGTCCAGCCTGTTATTATGTGATATCAGAGGACATTACAGGAGGAGGTAGGAGAGGACTACAACTCCCAGCATGTCCAGCCTGTTATTATGTGATATCAGAGGACATTACAGGAGGAGGTAGGAGAGGACTACAACTCCCAGCATGTCCAGCCTGTTATTATGTGATATCAGAGGACATTACAGGAGGAGGTAGGAGAGGACTACAACTCCCAGCATGTCCAGCCTGTTATTATGTGATATCAGAGGACATTACAGGAGGAGGTAGGAGAGGACTACAACTCCCAGCATGTCCAGCCTGTTATTATGTGATATCAGAGGACATTACAGGAGGAGGTAGGAGAGGACTACAACTCCCAGCATGTCCAGCCTGTTATTATGTGATATCAGAGGACATTACAGGAGGAGGTAGGAGAGGACTACAACTCCCAGCATGTCCAGCCTGTTATTATGTGATATCAGAGGACATTACAGGAGGAGGTAGGAGAGGACTACAACTCCCAGCATGTCCAGCCTGTTATTATGTGATATCAGAGGACATTACAGGAGGAGGTAGGAGAGGACTACAACTCCCAGCATGTCCAGCCTGTTATTATGTGATATCAGAGGACATTACAGGAGGAGGTAGGAGAGGACTACAACTCCCAGCATGTCCAGCCTGTTATTATGTGATATCAGAGGACATTACAGGAGGAGGTAGGAGAGGACTACAACTCCCAGCATGTCCAGCCTGTTATTATGTGATATCAGAGGACATTACAGGAGGAGGTAGGAGAGGACTACAACTCCCAGCATGTCCAGCCTGTTATTATGTGATATCAGAGGACATTACAGGAGGAGGTAGGAGAGGACTACAACTCCCAGCATGTCCAGCCTGTTATTATGTGATATCAGAGGACATTACAGGAGGAGGTAGGAGAGGACTACAACTCCCAGCATGTCCAGCCTGTTATTATGTGATATCAGAGGACATTACAGGAGGAGGTAGGAGAGGACTACAACTCCCAGCATGTCCAGCCTGTTATTATGTGATATCAGAGGACATTACAGGAGGAGGTAGGAGAGGACTACAACTCCCAGCATGTCCAGCCTGTTATTATGTGATATCAGAGGACATTACAGGAGGAGGGAGGAGAGGACTACAACTCCCAGCATGTCCAGCCTGTTATTATGTGATATCAGAGGACATTACAGGAGGAGGTAGGAGAGGACTACAACTCCCAGCATGTCCAGCCTGTTATTATGTGATATCAGAGGACATTACAGGAGGAGGTAGGAGAGGACTACAACTCCCAGCATGTCCAGCCTGTTATTATGTGATATCAGAGGACATTACAGGAGGAGGTAGGAGAGGACTACAACTCCCAGCATGTCCAGCCTGTTATTATGTGATATCAGAGGACATTACAGGAGGAGGTAGGAGAGGACTACAACTCCCAGCATGTCCAGCCTGTTATTATGTGATATCAGAGGACATTACAGGAGAGGTAGGAGAGGACTACAACTCCCAGCATGTCCAGCCTGTTATTATGTGATATCAGAGGACATTACAGGAGGAGGTAGGAGAGGACTACAACTCCCAGCATGTCCAGCCTGTTATTATGTGATATCAGAGGACATTACAGGAGGAGGTAGGAGAGGACTACAACTCCCAGCATGTCCAGCCTGTTATTATGTGATATCAGAGGACATTACAGGAGGAGGTAGGAGAGGACTACAACTCCCAGCATGTCCAGCCTGTTATTATGTGATATCAGAGGACATTACAGGAGGAGGTAGGAGAGGACTACAACTCCCAGCATGTCCAGCCTGTTATTATGTGATATCAGAGGACATTACAGGAGGAGGTAGGAGAGGACTACAACTCCCAGCATGTCCAGCCTGTTATTATGTGACATCAGAGGACATTACAGGAGGAGGTAGGAGAGGACTACAACTCCCAGCATGTCCAGCCTGTTATTATGTGATATCAGAGGACATTACAGGAGGAGGTAGGAGAGGACTACAACTCCCAGCATGTCCAGCCTGTTATTATGTGATATCAGAGGACATTACAGGAGGAGGTAGGAGAGGACTACAACTCCCAGCATGTCCAGCCTGTTATTATGTGATATCAGAGGACATTACAGGAGGAGGTAGGAGAGGACTACAACTCCCAGCATGTCCAGCCTGTTATTATGTGATATCAGAGGACATTACAGGAGGAGGTAGGAGAGGACTACAACTCCCAGCATGTCCAGCCTGTTATTATGTGATATCAGAGGACATTACAGGAGGAGGTAGGAGAGGACTACAACTCCCAGCATGTCCAGCCTGTTATTATGTGATATCAGAGGACATTACAGGAAGGTAGGAGAGGACTACAACTCCCAGCATGTCCAGCCTGTTATTATGTGACATCAGAGGACATTACAGGAGGAGGTAGGAGAGGACTACAACTCCCAGCATGTCCAGCCTGTTATTATGTGATATCAGAGGACATTACAGGAGGAGGTAGGAGAGGACTACAACTCCCAGCATGTCCAGCCTGTTATTATGTGATATCAGAGGACATTACAGGGGGAGGTAGGAGAGGACTACAACTCCCAGCATGTCCAGCCTGTTATTATATGATATCAGAGGACATTACAGGAGGAGGTAGGAGAGGACTACAACTCCCAGCATGTCCAGCCTGTTATTATGTGATATCAGAGGACATTACAGGAGGAGGTAGGAGAGGACTACAACTCCCAGCATGTCCAGCCTGTTATTAAGTCATATTAGTGGACATTACAGGAGGAGGTAGGAGAGGACTACAACTCCCAGCATGTCCAGTCTGTTATTATGTGATATCAGAGGACATTACAGGAGAAGGTAGGAGAGGACTACAACTCCCAGCATGTCCAGTCTGTTATTATGTGATATCAGAGGACATTACAGGAAGGTAGGAGAGGACTACAACTCCCATCATGTCCAGCCTGTTATTATGTGACATCAGAGGACATTACAGGAGGAGGTAGGAGAGGACTACAACTCCCAGCATGTCCAGCCTGTTATTATGTGATATCAGAGGACATTACAGGAGGAGGTAGGAGAGGACTACAACTCCCAGCATGTCCAGCCTGTTATTATGTGATATCAGAGGACATTACAGGGGGAGGTAGGAGAGGACTACAACTCCCAGCATGTCCAGCCTGTTATTATATGATATCAGAGGACATTACAGGAGGAGGTAGGAGAGGACTACAACTCCCAGCATGTCCAGCCTGTTATTATGTGATATCAGAGGACATTACAGGAGGAGGTAGGAGAGGACTACAACTCCCAGCATGTCCAGCCTGTTATTAAGTCATATTAGTGGACATTACAGGAGGAGGTAGGAGAGGACTACAACTCCCAGCATGTCCAGCCTGTTATTATGTGATATCAGAGGACATTACAGGAGGAGGGAGGAGAGGACTACAACTCCCAGCATGTCCAGTCTGTTATTATGTGATATCAGAGGACATTACAGGAGGAGGTAGGAGAGGACTACAACTCCCAGCATGTCCAGCCTGTTATTATGTGACATCAGAGGACATTACAGGAGGAGGTAGGAGAGGACTACAACTCCCAGCATGTCCAGCCTGTTATTATGTGATATCAGAGGACATTACAGGAGGAGGTAGGAGAGGACTACAACTCCCAGCATGTCCAGCCTGTTATTATGTGATATCAGAGGACATTACAGGAGGAGGTAGGAGAGGACTACAACTCCCAGCATGTCCAGCCTGTTATTATGTGATATCAGAGGATATTACAGGAGGAGGTAGGAGAGGACTACAACTCCCAGCATGTCCAGCCTGTTATTATGTGATATCAGAGGACATTACAGGAGGAGGTAGGAGAGGACTACAACTCCCAGCATGTCCAGCCTGTTATTATGTGATATCAGAGGACATTACAGGAGGAGGTAGGAGAGGACTACAACTCCCAGCATGTCCAGCCTGTTATTATGTGATATCAGAGGACATTACCGGAGGAGGTAGGAGAGGACTACAACTCCCAGCATGTCCAGCCTGTTATTATGTGATATCAGAGGACATTACAGGAAGGTAGGAGAGGACTACAACTCCCAGCATGTCCAGCCTGTTATTATGTGATATCAGAGGACATTACAGGAGGAGGTAGGAGAGGACTACAACTCCCAGCATGTCCAGCCTGTTATTATGTGACATCAGAGGACATTACAGGAGGTAGGAGAGGACTACAACTCCCAGCATGTCCAGCCTGTAATTATGTGATATCAGAGGACATTACAGGAGGAGGTAGGAGAGGACTACAACTCCCAGCATGTCCAGCCTGTTATTATGTGATATCAGAGGACATTACAGGAGGAGGTAGAAGAGGACTACAACTCCCAGCATGTCCAGCCTGTTATTATGTGATATCAGAGGACATTACAGGAGGAGGTAGGAGAGGACTACAACTCCCAGCATGTCCAGCCTGTTATTATGTGATATCAGAGGACATTACAGGAGGAGGTAGGAGAGGACTACAACTCCCAGCATGTCCAGCCTGTTATTATGTGGTATCAGAGGACATTACAGGAGGAGGTAGGAGAGGACTACAACTCCCAGCATGTCCAGCCTGTTATTATGTGATATCAGAGGACATTACAGAGGAGGTAGGAGAGGACTACAACTCCCAGCATGTCCAGCCTGTTATTATGTGATATCAGAGGACATTACAGGAGGAGGTAGGAGAGGACTACAACTCCCAGCATGTCCAGCCTGTTATTATGTGATATCAGAGGACATTACAGGAGGAGGTAGGAGAGGACTACAACTCCCAGCATGTCCAGCCTGTTATTATGTGATATCAGAGGACATTACAGGAGGAGGGAGGAGAGGACTACAACTCCCAGCATGTCCAGCCTGTTATTATGTGATATCAGAGGACATTACAGGACGAGGTAGGAGAGGACTACAACTCCCAGCATGTCCAGCCTGCTATTATGTGATATCAGAGGACATTACAGGAGGAGGTAGGAGAGGACTACAACTCCCAGCATGTCCAGCCTGTTATTATGTGATATCAGAGGACATTACAGGAGGAGGGAGGAGAGGACTACAACTCCCAGCATGTCCAGCCTGTTATTATGTGATATCAGAGGACATTACAGGAGGAGGTAGGAGAGGACTACAACTCCCAGCATGTCCAGCCCGTTATTATGTGATATCAGAGGACATTACAGGGGGAGGTAGGAGAGGACTACAACTCCCAGCATGTCCAGCCTGTTATTATGTGATATCAGAGGACATTACAGGAGGAGGTAGGAGAGGACTACAACTCCCAGCATGTCCAGCCTGTTATTATGTGATATCAGAGGACATTACAGGAGGAGGTAGGAGAGGACTACAACTCCCAGCATGTCCAGCCTGTTATTATGTGATATCAGAGGACATTACAGGAGGAGGTAGGAGAGGACTACAACTCCCAGCATGTCCAGCCTGTTATTATGTGATATCAGAGGACATTACAGGAGGAGGTAGGAGAGGACTACAACTCCCAGCATGTCCAGCCTGTTATTATGTGATATCAGAGGACATTACAGGAGGAGGTAGGAGAGGACTACAACTCCCAGCATGTCCAGCCTGTTATTATGTGATATCAGAGGACATTACAGGAGGAGGTAGGAGAGGACTACAACTCCCAGCATGTCCAGCCTGTTATTATGTGATATCAGAGGACATTACAGGAGGAGGTAGGAGAGGACTACAACTCCCAGCATGTCCAGCCTGTTATTATGTGATATCAGAGGACATTACAGGAGGAGGTAGGAGAGGACTACAACTCCCAGCATGTCCAGCCTGTTATTATGTGATATCAGAGGACATTACAGGAGGAGGTAGGAGAGGACTACAACTCCCAGCATGTCCAGCCTGTTATTATGTGATATCAGAGGACATTACAGGAGGAGGTAGGAGAGGACTACAACTCCCAGCATGTCCAGCCTGTTATTATGTGATATCAGAGGACATTACAGGAGGAGGTAGGAGAGGACTACAACTCCCAGCATGTCCAGCCTGTTATTATGTGATATCAGAGGACATTACAGGAGGAGGGAGGAGAGGACTACAACTCCCAGCATGTCCAGCCTGTTATTAAGTCATATTAGTGGACATTACAGGAGGAGGTAGGAGAGGACTACAACTCCCAGCATGTCCAGCCTGTTATTATGTGATATCAGAGGACATTACAGGAGGAGGTAGGAGAGGACTACAACTCCCAGCATGTCCAGTCTGTTATTATGTGATATCAGAGGACATTACAGGAGGAGGTAGGAGAGGACTACAACTCCCAGCATGTCCAGCCTGTTATTATGTGATATCAGAGGACATTACAGGAGGAGGGAGGAGAGGACTACAACTCCCAGCATGTCCAGTCTGTTATTATGTGATATCAGAGGACATTACAGGAGGAGGTAGGAGAGGACTACAACTCCCAGCATGTCCAGCCTATTATTATGTGATATCAGAGGACATTACAGGAGGAGGTAGGAGAGGACTACAACTCCCAGCATGTCCAGCCTGTTATTATGTGATATCAGAGGACATTACAGGAGGAGGTAGGAGAGGACTACAACTCCCAGCATGTCCAGCCTGTTATTATGTGATATCAGAGGACATTACAGGAGGAGGTAGGAGAGGACTACAACTCCCAGCATGTCCAGCCTGTTATTATGTGATATCAGAGGACATTACAGGAGGAGGTAGGAGAGGACTACAACTCCCAGCATGTCCAGCCTGTTATTATGTGATATCAGAGGACATTACAGGAGGAGGTAGGAGAGGACTACAACTCCCAGCATGTCCAGTCTGTTATTATGTGATATCAGAGGACATTACAGGAGAAGGTAGGAGAGGACTACAACTCCCAGCATGTCCAGCCTGTTATTATGTGATATCAGAGGACATTACAGGAGGAGGGAGGAGAGGACTACAACTCCCAGCATGTCCAGTCTGTTATTATGTGATATCAGAGGACATTACAGGAGGAGGTAGGAGAGGACTACAACTCCCAGCATGTCCAGCCTGTTATTATGTGATATCAGAGGACATTACAGGAGGAGGTAGGAGAGGACTACAACTCCCAGCATGTCCAGCCTGTTATTATGTGATATCAGAGGACATTACAGGAGGAGGTAGGAGAGGACTACAACTCCCAGCATGTCCAGCCTGTTATTATGTGATATCAGAGGACATTACAGGAGGAGGTAGGAGAGGACTACAACTCCCAGCATGTCCAGCCTGTTATTATGTGATATCAGAGGACATTACAGGAGGAGGTAGGAGAGGACTACAACTCCCAGCATGTCCAGCCTGTTATTATGTGATATCAGAGGACATTACAGGAGGAGGTAGGAGAGGACTACAACTCCCAGCATGTCCAGCCTGTTATTATGTGATATCAGAGGACATAACAGCAGGAGGTAGGAGAGGACTACAACTCCCAGCATGTCCAGCCTGTTATTATGTGATATCAGAGGACATTACAGGAGGAGGTAGGAGAGGACTACAACTCCCAGCATGTCCAGCCCGTTATTATGTAATATCAGAGGACATTACAGGAGGAGGTAGGAGAGGACTACAACTCCCAGCATGTCCAGCCTGTTATTATGTGATATCAGAGGACATTACAGGAGGAGGTAGGAGAGGACTACAACTCCCAGCATGTCCAGCCTGTTATTATGTGACATCAGAGGACATTACAGGAGGAGGTAGGAGAGGACTACAACTCCCAGCATGTCCAGCCTGTTATTATGTGATATCAGAGGACATTACAGGAGGAGGTAGGAGAGGACTACAACTCCCAGCATGTCCAGCCTGTTATTATGTGACATCAGAGGACATTACAGGGGGAGGTAGGAGAGGACTACAACTCCCAGCATGTCCAGCCTGTTATTATGTGATATCAGAGGACATTACAGGAGGAGGGAGGAGAGGACTACAACTCCCAGCATGTCCAGCCTGTTATTATGTGATATCAGAGGACATTACAGGAGGAGGTAGGAGAGGACTACAACTCCCAGCATGTCCAGCCTGTTATTATGTGATATCAGAGGACATTACAGGAGGAGGTAGGAGAGGACTACAACTCCCAGCATGTCCAGCCTGTTATTATGTGATATCAGAGGACATTACAGGAGGAGGTAGGAGAGGACTACAACTCCCAGCATGTCCAGCCTGTTATTATGTGATATCAGAGGACATTACAGGAGGAGGTAGGAGAGGACTACAACTCCCAGCATGTCCAGCCCGTTATTATGGGATATCAGAGGACATTACAGGAGGAGGTAGGAGAGGACTACAACTCCCAGCATGTCCAGCCTGTTATTATGTGATATCAGAGGACATTACAGGAGGAGGTAGGAGAGGACTACAACTCCCAGCATGTCCAGCCTGTTATTATGTGATATCAGAGGACATTACAGGAAGGTAGGAGACGACTACAACTCCCAGCATGTCCAGCCTGTTATTATGTGATATCAGAGGACATTACAGGAGGAGGTAGGAGAGGACTACAACTCCCAGCATGTCCAGCCTGTTATTATGTGATATCAGAGGACATTACAGGAGGAGGTAGGAGAGGACTACAACTCCCAGCATGTCCGGCCTGTTATTATGTGATATCAGAGGACATTACAGGAGGAGGTAGGAGAGGACTACAACTCCCAGCATGTCCAGCCTGTTATTATGTGATATCAGAGGACATTACAGGGGGAGGTAGGAGAGGACTACAACTCCCAGCATGTCCAGCCTGTTATTATGTGATATCAGAGGACATTACAGGGGGAGGTAGGAGAGGACTACAACTCCCAGCATGTCCAGCCTGTTATTATGTGATATCAGAGGACATTACAGGGGGAGGTAGGAGAGGACTACAACTCCCAGCATGTCCAGCCTGTTATTATGTGATATCAGAGGACATTACAGGAGGAGGTAGAAGAGGAGAGGACTACAACTCCCAGCATGTCCAGCCTGTTATTATGTGATATCAGAGGACATTACAGGAGGAGGTAGGAGAGGACTACAACTCCCAGCATGTCCAGCCTGTTATTATGTGATATTAGAGGACATTACAGGAGGAGGTAGGAGAGGACTACAACTCCCAGCATGTCCAGCCTGTTACTATGTGATATTAGAGGACATTACAGGAGGAGGTAGGAGAGGACTACAACTCCCAGCATGTCCAGCCTGTTATTATGTGATATCAGAGGACATTACAGGAGGAGGTAGGAGAGGACTACAACTCCCAGCATGTCCAGCCTGTTATTATGGGATATCAGAGGACATTACAGGAGGAGGTAGGAGAGGACTACAACTCCCAGCATGTCCAGCCCGTTATTATGTGATATCAGAGGACATTACAGGAGGAGGTAGGAGAGGACTACAACTCCCAGCATGTCCAGCCCGTTATTATGTGATATCAGAGGACATTATAGGAGGAGGGAGGAGAGGACTACAACTCCCAGCATGTCCAGCCTGTTATTATGTAATATCAGAGGACATTACAGGAGGAGGTAGGAGAGGACTACAACTCCCAGCATGTCCAGCCTGTTATTATGTGATATCAGAGGACATTACAGGAGGAGGTAGGAGAGGACTACAACTCCCAGCATGTCCAGCCTGTTATTATGTGACATCAGAGGACATTACAGGAGGAGGTAGGAGAGGACTACAACTCCCAGCATGTCCAGCCTGTTATTATGTGATATCAGAGGACATTACAGGAGGAGGTAGGAGAGGACTACAACTCCCAGCATGTCCAGCCTGTTATTATGTGATATCAGAGGACATTACAGGAGGAGGTAGGAGAGGACTACAACTCCCAGCATGTCCAGCCTGTTATTATGTGATATCAGAGGACATTACAGGAGGAGGGAGGAGAGGACTACAACTCCCAGCATGTCCAGCCTGTTATTATGTGATATCAGAGGCCATTACAGGAGGAGGTAGGAGAGGACTACAACTCCCAGCATGTCCCGCCTGTTATTATGTGATATCAGAGGACATTACAGGAGGAGGTAGGAGAGGACTACAACTCCCAGCATGTCCAGCCTGTTATTATGTGATATCAGAGGACATTACAGGAGGAGGGAGGAGAGGACTACAACTCCCAGCATGTCCAGCCTGTTATTATGTGATATCAGAGGACATTACAGGAGGAGGTAGGAGAGGACTACAACTCCCAGCATGTCCAGCCTGTTATTATGTGATATCAGAGGACATTACAGGAGGAGGTAGAAGAGGACTACAACTCCCAGCATGTCCAGCCTGTTATTATGTGATATCAGAGGACATTACAGGAGGAGGTAGGAGAGGACTACAACTCCCAGCATGTCCAGCCTGTTATTATGTGATATCAGAGGACATTACAGGAGGAGGGAGGAGAGGACTACAACTCCCAGCATGTCCAGCCTGTTATTATGTGATATCAGAGGACATTACAGGAGGAGGTAGGAGAGGACTACAACTCCCAGCATGTCCAGCCTGTTATTATGTGATATCAGAGGACATTACAGGAGGAGGTAGGAGAGGACTACAACTCCCAGCCTCTCTGTAGAGATTTCCCGCTTTCTTCGTTTTCCAGGTTTTCAGTTTCCTCACAATTACTTTTCTTCAACCTTGTTGAGCTCCTCCCCTTCACTGATCACATGATAGTGACGTCACCCCAGGTCTTTCCTAAACAGATATCTTCTACATTGCTGAGCTCCGCCCCTTCACTGATCACATGATAGTGACGTCACCGCATGTCTTTCCTAAACAGATATCTTCTACATTGCTGAGCTCCGCCCCTCAGGTCACATGACATTATTACAGGTCCTTTACCAGCACATACATTGTACACTGCTACACTCCGCCCCTCTAGCATTAATCACATGACGATGACGTCACCGCAGGTCCTTCCTCCGTCAGTCTCCATGGAGAAGCTGCCCCCGGCCGCCATGATGGAGGCTCCCCTCCCAGGTAACAGGAGCTGTGGACGGGTCTGCTCCGGGCTGACACTGCTGGATGTGCGGGGAGATTCCTGGGGTCCCGGGCCGCTGTCTGTGGGAAGTTCGGATCTTTTTCATGAATCGGATCTTCGGTTCACTTCCTGAGCCGGCAGAAGCCAGTGAACTGAAGGTCAGTGCGCATGCTCAGCTCATCGGATCTTCGGTAACTTGCCGAGTCGGCTCTCAGGTGAACCGAAGGTCAGGAGGGACTCACTCCCGGCAAACACAGCTCTGCTGCAGTGAATGCAGTGGAGCAGACTGGGATGTAATTACACTGTATAGTTATTGCAGGGATTTAGATAATGGTCTAAGAGTTTATTAGTTAAAAGAATCCTGTCACCGAGTCCCTGCCAGGCTTCCTACTCTGCTACATTGCTGCAAGCACCCTCTACACACACAGCTCTGCTACATGCAATACTATACCCCCCCATAGCACCCTCTACACACACAGCTCTGCTACATGCAATACTATACCCCCCCATAGCACCCTATACACACACAGCTCTGCTACATGCAATACTATACCCCCCCATAGCACCCTCTACACACACAGCTCTGCTACATGCAATACTATACCCCCCCATAGCACCCTCTACACACACAGCTCTGCTACATGCAATACTATACCCCCCTATAGCACCCTATACACACACAGCTCTGCTACATGCAATACTATACCCCCCCATAGCACCCTATACACACACAGCTCTGCTACATGCAATACTATACCCCCCCATAGCACCCTATACACACACAGCTCTGCTACATGCAATACTATACCCCCCCCCCATAGCACCCTCTACACACACAGCTCTGCTACATGCAATACTATACCCCCCCATAGCACCCTATACACACACAGCTCTGCTACATGCAATACTATACCCCCCCATAGCACCTTCTACACACACAGCTCTGCTACATGCAATACTATACCCCCCCATAGCACCCTCTACACACACAGCTCTGCTACATGCAATACTATACCCCCCCATAGCACCCTCTACACACACAGCTCTGCTACATGCAATACTATACCCCCCCCATAGCACCCTCTACACACACAGCTCTGCTACATGCAATACTATACCCCCCCATAGCACCCTCTACACACACAGCTCTGCTACATGCAATACTATACCCCCCTATAGCACCCTCTACACACACAGCACTGCTACATGCAATACTATACCCCCCATAGCACCCTCTACACACACAGCTCTGCTACATGCAATACTATAGCACCCTATACACACACAGCTCTGCTACATGCAATACTATACCCCTTCATAGCACCCTCTACACACACAGCTCTGCTACATGCAATACTATACCCCCCCCATAGCACCCTCTACACACACAGCTCTGCTACATGCAATACTATACCCCCCTATAGCACCCTACACACACAGCTCTGCTACATGCAATACTATACCCCCCCATAGCACCCTATACACACACAGCTCTGCTACATGCAATACTATACCCCCCCATAGCACCCTATACACACACAGCTCTGCTACATGCAATACTATACCCCCCTATAGCACCCTATACACACACAGCTCTGCTACATGCAATACTATACCCCCCCATAGCACCCTATACACACACAGCTCTGCTACATGCAATACTATACCCCCCCATAGCACCCTCTACACACACAGCTCTGCTACATGCAATACTATACCCCCCCATAGCACCCTCTACACACACAGCTCTGCTACATGCAATACTATACCCCCCCATAGCACCCTCTACACACACAGCTCTGCTACATGCAATACTATACCCCCCACCATAGCACCCTATACACACACAGCTCTGCTACATGCAATACTATAGCACCCTATACACACACAGCTCTGCTACATGCAATACTATAGCACCCTATACACACACAGCTCTGCTACATGCAATACTATACCCCTCCCATAGCACCCTATACACACACAGCTCTGCTACATGCAATACTATACAACCACCCCCCACCCACGGACTTGTCAGGAGACAGGGAGCCGCAGAGCAGGACGCCCGGCAGGGACTCGGTGACACGTCTGTGACTCATTAGATTCTTTTAACTAATAAACTCAGACGATTCTGAGTCCCTGCGACTCCCCCTGGGCTGTGAGTCAGTGCTGGCTGCCTCTGATTGGTTGGAGGGCGGGGAGGGGCGGGGCTAGCTTCCTGCTGCCTCTATGCTAATCTGACTGAGCGGCTTCACACGGATCGGCTCAGTCAGAGGAACCGACTCTTCCGGTTCAGTGAACTGAATCCATTCAAAAGAACGATTCGTTCATGATCCGGACATCGCTAGTGTGAAGGTCCCGGGCCGCGGTCTGTGGGAAGGTCCCGGGCCGCGGTCTGTGGGAAGGTCCCGGGCCGCGGTCTGTGGGAAGGTCCCGGGCCGCGGTCTGTGGGAAGGTCCCGGGCCGCGGTCTGTGGGAAGGTCCCGGGCCGCGGTCTGTGGGAAGGTCCCGGGCCGCGGTCTGTGGGAAGGTCCCGGGCCGCGGTCTGTGGGAAGGTCCCGGGCCGCGGTCTGTGGGAAGGTCCCGGGCCGCGGTCTGTGGGAAGGTCCCGGGCCGCGGTCTGTGGGAAGGTCCCGGGCCGCGGTCTGTGGGAAGGTCCCGGGCCGCGGTCTGTGGGAAGGTCCCGGGCCGCGGTCTGTGGGAAGGTCCCGGGCCGCGGTCTGTGGGAAGGTCCCGGGCCGCGGTCTGTGGGAAGGTCCCGGGCCGCGGTCTGTGGGAAGGTCCCGGGCCGCGGTCTGTGGGAAGGTCCCGGGCCGCGGTCTGTGGGAAGGTCCCGGGCCGCGGTCTGTGGGAAGGTCCCGGGCCGCGGTCTGTGGGAAGGTCCCGGGCCGCGGTCTGTGGGAAGGTCCCGGGCCGCGGTCTGTGGGAAGGTCGCGGGCCGCGGTCTGTGGGAAGGTCGCGGGCCGCGGTCTGTGGGAAGGTCGCGGGCCGCGGTCTGTGGGAAGGTCGCGGGCCGCGGTCTGTGGGAAGGTCCCGGGCCGCGGTCTGTGGGAAGGTCCCGGGCCGCGGTCTGTGGGAAGGTCCCGGGCCGCGGTCTGTGGGAAGGTCCCGGGCCGCGGTCTGTGGGAAGGTCCCGGGCCGCGGTCTGTGGGAAGGTCCCGGGCCGCGGTCTGTGGGAAGGTCCCGGGCCGCGGTCTGTGGGAAGGTGTCCGATAGGTGCAGGACCCTCCTCTGGATTTATACGGGGCCCACATTAGTTTCTATGGGAGTGCCGACAGTATCCAAGCAGCGCACGTGGCTATAGGATCCCACTGGGCGTGTCCCTTGTGATGCAGCTGAACATAGTAACATAGTTTATAAGGCTGAAAAAAAGCCTCCATCCATCCAGTCAATCCTGTTATCCTGCAAGTGGATCCAGAGGAAGGAAAATACCCTGTGAGAGAGAAGCCAATGTTCCTCACTTTAGGGGAAGAAAATCCCTTCCCGACTCCAATCAGAATAACTCCCTGGATCAGCGACCCCTCTCTAGTGACTATAACCTGTAATATTATTACACTCCAGAAATACACCCAGGCCCCTCCTGAACTCTTAGCCCCCATTCACACGTCTGCATTTTGCGGAATGGAATTGCGGAACCATTCATTTCACTTCCGGGTCCGCATTTCTGTTCCCGAAAAAAATAGAACTTGTCTTATTCTTGTCCACAATTGCGGACAAGAATAGTTATATTCTATTAGTGCCAGCGATGTGTGGTCCGCAAAATGCAGAACGCACATTGCCGTGTCCGTGTTTAGCTGATCCACAGATTTTTAGATCCGCAAAACTCGTTACCGACGTGTGAATGGAGCCTCATAGTGAACTCACCATCAGCACCTCCTCAGGCAGAGAGTCCATAGTCTCACTGCTCTTACAGTAAAGAGTCCATAGTCTCACCGCTCTTACCGTAAAGAGTCCATAGTCTCACTGCTCTTACCATAAAGAGTTCATAGTCTCACCGCTCTTACAGTAAAGAGTCCATAGTCTCACCGCTCTTACAGTAAAGAGTCCATAGTCTCACTGCTCTTACAGTAAAGAGTCCATAGTCTCACTGCTCTTACCGTAAAGAGTCCATAGTCTCACTGCTCTTACAGTACAGAGTCCATAGTCTCACTGCTCTTACAGTAAAGAGTCCATAGTCTCACTGCTCTTACAGTAAAGAGTCCATAGTCTCACTGCTCTTACAGTAAAGAGTCCATAGTCCATAGTCTCACTGCTCTACAGTAAGAGTCCATAGTCTCACTGCTCTTACAGTAAAGAGTCCATAGTCTCACTGCTCTTACCATAAAGAGTCCATAGTCTCACTGCTCTTACAGTAAAGAGTCCATAGTCTCACTGCTCTTACAGTACAGAGTCCATAGTCTCGCTGCTCTTACAGTACAGAGTCCATAGTCTCACTGCTCTTACAGTATAGAGTCCATAGTCTCACTGCTCTTACAGTATAGAGTCCATAGTCTCACTGCTCTTACAGTACAGAGTCCATAGTCTCACTGCTCTTACAGTAAAGAGTCCATAGTCTCACTGCTCTTACAGTACAGAGTCCATAGTCTCACTGCTCTTACAGTATAGAGTCCATAGTCTCACTGCTCTTACAGTATAGAGTCCATAGTCTCACTGCTCTTACAGTACAGAGTCCATAGTCTCACTGCTCTTACAGTAAAGAGTCCATAGTCTCACTGCTCTTACAGTAAAGAGTCCATAGTCTCACTGCTCTTACAGTAAAGAGTCCATAGTCTCACTGCTCTTACAGTAAAGAGTCCATAGTCTCACTGCTCTTACAGTAAAGAGTCCATAGTCTCACTGCTCTTACAGTAAAGAGTCCATAGTCTCACTGCTCTTACAGTAAAGAGTCCATAATCTCACTGCTCTTACAGTAAGGAGTCCATAGTCTCACTGCTCTTACAGTAAAGAGTCCACAGTCTCACTGCTCTTACAGTAAAGAGTCCATAGTCTCACTGCTCTTACAGTAAAGAGTCCATAGTCTCACTGCTCTTACAGTAAAGAGTCCATAGTCTCACCGCTCTTACAGTAAAGAGTCCATAGTCTCACTGCTCTTACAGTAAAGAGTCCCTAGTCTCACTGCTCTTACAGTAAAGAGTCCATAGTGTCACTGCTCTTACAGTAAAGAGTCCATAGTCTCACTGCTCTTACAGTAAAGAGTCCATAGTCTCACTGCTCTTACAGTAAAGAGTCCATAGTCTCACTGCTCTTACAGTAAAGAGTCCATAGTCTCACTGCTCTTACCGTAAAGAGTCCATAGTCTCACTGCTCTTACGGTATAGAGTCCGCAGTCTCGCTGCTCTTGCGGTAAAGGGTCCGCAGTCTCGCTGCTCTTGCGGTAAAGGGTCCGCATTCTCGCTGCTCTTGCGGTAAAGGGTCCGCAGTCTCGCTGCTCTTGCGGTAAAGGGTCCGCAGTCTCGCTGCTCTTGCGGTAAAGGGTCCGCAGTCTCGCTGCTCTTGCGGTAAAGGGTCCGCAGTCTCGCTGCTCTTGCGGTAAAGGGTCCGCAGTCTCGCTGCTCTTGCGGTAAAGGGTCCGCAGTCTCGCTGCTCTTGCGGTAAAGGGTCCGCAGTCTCGCTGCTCTTGCGGTAAAGGGTCCGCAGTCTCGCTGCTCTTGCGGTAAAGGGTCCGCAGTCTCGCTGCTCTTGCGGTAAAGGGTCCGCAGTCTCGCTGCTCTTGCGGTAAAGGGTCCGCAGTCTCGCTGCTCTTGCGGTAAAGGGTCCGCAGTCTCGCTGCTCTTGCGGTAAAGGGTCCGCAGTCTCGCTGCTCTTGCGGTAACGGGTCCGCAGTCTCGCTGCTCTTGCGGTAACGGGTCCGCAGTCTCGCTGCTCTTGCGGTAACGGGTCCGCAGTCTCGCTGCTCTTGCGGTAACGGGTCCGCAGTCTCGCTGCTCTTGCGGTAACGGGTCCGCAGTCTCGCTGCTCTTGCGGTAACGGGCCCGCAGTCTCGCTGCTCTTGCGGTAAAGGGCCCGCAGTCTCGCTGCTCTTGCGGTAAAGGGCCCGCAGTCTCGCTGCTCTTGCGGTAAAGGGCCCGCAGTCTCGCTGCTCTTGCGGTAAAGGGCCCGCAGTCTCGCTGCTCTTGCGGTAAAGGGCCCGCAGTCTCGCTGCTCTTGCGGTAAAGGGCCCGCAGTCTCGCGGCTCTTGCGGTAAAGGGCCCGCAGTCTCGCGGCTCTTGCGGTAAAGGGCCCGCAGTCTCGCGGCTCTTGCGGTAAAGGGCCCGCAGTCTCGCGGGTCTTGCGGTAAAGGGCCCGCAGTCTCGCGGCTCTTGCGGTAAAGGGCCCGCAGTCTCGCGGCTCTTGCGGTAAAGGGCCCGCAGTCTCGCGGCTCTTGCGGTAAAGGGCCCGCAGTCTCGCGGCTCTTGCGGTAAAGGGCCCGCAGTCTCGCGGCTCTTGCGGTAAAGGGCCCGCAGTCTCGCGGCTACGCATAAGTGATGCGTGAAAATCATCGCTCATCTGAACAGCCCCATTGAAATGAATGGGTCCAGATTCAGTGCGGGTGCAATGCGTTCACCTACCGCATTGCACCCGCGCGGAAATCTCGCCCGTGTGAACGCAGCCTTAGGGACTAGAACCTTTGTCCTATTCACCCTGATAGATCTCTATCAGGGTGAATAGGATCTCACACTGTCCCTGCTGCTCTGTGCATAGTGCACACAGCAGCATGGAGCTTAACATGGCAGCCAGGGCTTCAATAGCGTCCTGGCTGCCATGGTAACCGATCGGAGCCCCAGGCTTACACAGCTGGGGCTCAGATCGGAGGAGCAGGGGAGAGGGGATCCTGTGGCCACTGCCACCAATGATTAATACTGGGGGGGGGGGGGGCCGCACTGCGCCACCAATGTTTTTACTATTGGCCGGGATTGGGATGGGGGTGGGGGGCGCACTGCGCCACCAATGATTAATACTGGGGGGC
This sequence comes from Bufo bufo, assembly GCF_905171765.1. Taxonomy (NCBI): domain Eukaryota; kingdom Metazoa; phylum Chordata; class Amphibia; order Anura; family Bufonidae; genus Bufo; species Bufo bufo. The sequence continues at coordinate 6,251,518 of NC_053392.1, read as the reverse complement.
TTGGGGGGGCGCACTACGCCACCAATGAAGATAAGTCTATCGATCAATCATATACAGGAGGTGGGAGCTGGCTGCAGAATCACATAGCCAGCTCTCGACCTCTATCAGCGGTAGCTGCGATCCGCGGCACCTGAGGAGTTAACTACCGCGGACCGCAGCTATTGCTCATAGAGGTCGGGAGCCGGCTACGTGACTCTGCAGCTCCCGCCTCCTGTATATGAATGAATGAAAGGCTTATCTTCATTGGTGGCGCAGCGGCCACAGCCCCTCCCCTCCTCTTATATTCTATCCCCTCATTGGCGGCAGCGGCAGCAGCAGCACAGGGGGAGGAGACACTGCTTCCTTCTCCCCTGTGCTGCGGAGGGAACACAGAGAGCGCTGAGAGCAGCACGTTCTGTGTTCCCAATACGTTATCGGTATATCGGCAAAATAGATGCCAATACCGATAACGTTCAAAATCCTCAATATCGGCCGATAATATCAGCCAAACCGATAATCGGTCGATCCCTAGTATATATATATATATACACAGTATACTGTCCTCTGTAGTGTATATACAGTATACTGTCCTCTGTAGTGTATATACAGTATACTGTCCTCTGTAGTGTATATACAGTATACTGTCCTCTGTAGTGTATATACAGTATACTGTTCTCTGTAGTATATATACAGTATGTCCTCTGTAGTGTATATACAGTATACTGTCCTCTGTAGTATATATACAGTATACTGTCCTCTGTAGTGTATATACAGTATGTCCTCTTTAGTGTATATACAGTATACTGTCCTCTGTAGTGTATATACAGTATACTGTTCTCTGTAGTATATATACAGTATGTCCTCTGTAGTGTATATACAGTATACTGTCCTCTGTAGTATATATACAGTATACTGTCCTCTGTAGTGTATATATACAGTATACTGTCCTCTGTAGTGTATATATACAGTATACTGTCCTCTGTAGTGTATATATACAGTATACTGTCCTCTGTAGTGTATATATACAGTATACTGTCCTCTGTAGTGTGTATATATACAGTATACTGTCCTCTGTAGTGTATATATACAGTATACTGTCCTCTGTAGTGTATATATACAGTATACTGTCCTCTGTAGTGTATATATACAGTATACTGTCCTCTGTAGTATATATACAGTATACTGTCCTCTGTAGTATATATACAGTATACTGTCCTCTGTAGTGTATATATACAGTATACTGTCCTCTGTAGTATATATACAGTATACTGTCCTCTGTAGTATATATACAGTATACTGTCCTCTGTAGTGTATATATACAGTATACTGTCCTCTGTAGTATATATACAGTATACTGTCCTCTGTAGTGTATATACAGTATACTGTCCTCTGTAGTATATATATATACAGTATACTGTCCTCTGTAGTGTATATATACAGTATACTGTCCTCTGTAGTATATATATACAGTATACTGTCCTCTGTAGTGTATATATACAGTATACTGTCCTCTGTAGTGTATATATACAGTATACTGTCCTCTGTAGTATATATATACAGTATACTGTCCTCTGTAGTGTATATACAGTATACTGTCCTCTGTAGTGTATATACAGTATACTGTCCTCTGTAGTGTATATACAGTATACTGTCCTCTGTAGTGTATATACAGTATACTGTCCTCTGTAGTGTATATACAGTATACTGTCCTCTGTAGTGTATATACAGTATACTGTCCTCTGTAGTGTATATACAGTATACTGTCCTCTGTAGTGTATATACAGTATACTGTCCTCTGTAGTGTATATACAGTATACTGTCCTCTGTAGTGTATATACAGTATACTGTCCTCTGTAGTATATATATACAGTATACTGTCCTCTGTAGTATATATACAGTATACTGTCCTCTGTAGTATATATACAGTATACTGTCCTCTGTAGTATATATACAGTATACTGTCCTCTGTAGTATATATACAGTATACTGTCCTCTGTAGTGTATATATACAGTATACTGTCCTCTGTAGTGTATATATACAGTATACTGTCCTCTGTAGTATATATACAGTATACTGTCCTCTGTAGTATATATACAGTATACTGTCCTCTGTAGTATATATACAGTATACTGTCCTCTGTAGTGTATATATACAGTATACTGTCCTCTGTAGTATATATACAGTATACTGTTCTCTGTAGTATATATACAGTATACTGTCCTCTGTAGTGTATATACAGTATACTGTCCTCTGTAGTATATATATACAGTATACTGTCCTCTGTAGTGTATATATACAGTATACTGTCCTCTGTAGTGTATATACAGTATACTGTCCTCTGTAGTGTATATACAGTGTACTGTCCTCTGTAGTGTATATACAGTGTACTTTCCTCTGTAGTGTATATACAGTATACTGTCCTCTGTAGAGTGTATATACAGTATACTGTCCTCTGTAGTATATATATACAGTATACTGTCCTCTGTAGTATATATACAGTATACTGTCCTCTGTAGTGTATATACAGTATACTGTCCTCTGTAGTATATATACAGTATACTGTCCTCTGTAGTGTATATATAATGTATGTCCTCTGTAGTATTTATACAGTATACTGTCCTCTGTAGTATATATACAGTATACTGTCCTCTGTAGTGTATATACAGTATACTGTCCTCTGTAGTGTATATACAGTATACTGTCCTCTGTAGTGTATATACAGTATACTGTCCTCTGTAGTGTATATACAGTATACTGTCCTCTGTAGTGTATATACAGTATACTGTCCTCTGTAGTGTATATATACAGTATACTGTCCTCTGTAGTGTATATATACAGTATACTGTCCTCTGTAGTATATATACAGTATACTGTCCTCTGTAGTATATATACAGTATACTGTCCTCTGTAGTGTGTGTGTGTGTGTATATATATATATACAGTATACTGTCCTCTGTAGTATATATACAGTATACTGTCCTCTGTAGTGTATATACAGTATACTGTCCTCTGTAGTGTATATACAGTATACTGTCCTCTGTAGTATATATACAGTATACTGTCCTCTGTAGTGTATATATACAGTGTACTGTCCTCTGTAGTGTGTTTATATACAGTATACTGTCCTCTGTAGTGTGTGTATATATACAGTATACTGTCCTCTGTAGTATATATATACAGTATACTGTCCTCTATAGTGTGTATATATACAGTATACTGTCCTCTGTAGTGTGTATATATACAGTATACTGTCCTCTGTAGTGTGTATACAGTATACTGTCCTCTGTAGTGTATATATACAGTATACTGTCCTCTGTAGTGTGTATATATACAGTATACTGTCCTCTGTAGTGTGTATATATACAGTATACTGTCCTCTGTAGTGTGTATACAGTATACTGTCCTCTGTAGTGTGTATACAGTATACTGTCCTCTGTAGTGTATATATACAGTATACTGTCCTCTGTAGTGTATATATACAGTATACTGTCCTCTGTAGTGTATATATACAGTATACTGTCCTCTGTAGTGTATATACAGTATACTGTCCTCTGTAGTGTATATATACAGTATACTGTCCTCTGTAGTGTATATATACAGTATACTGTCCTCTGTAGTGTATATATACAGTATACTGTCCTCTGTAGTGTATATACAGTATACTGTCCTCTGTAGTGTATATACAGTATACTGTCCTCTGTAGTGTATATATACAGTATACTGTCCTCTGTAGTGTATATATACAGTATACTGTCCTCTGTAGTGTGTATATATACAGTATACTGTCCTCTGTAGTATTTATACAGTATACTGTCCTCTGTAGTGTATATATACAGTATACTGTCCTCTGTAGTGTATATACAGTATACTGTCCTCTGTAGTGTGTGTATATATACAGTATACTGTCCTCTGTAGTATATATACAATATACTGTCCTCTGTAGTGTATGTATACAGTATACTGTCCTCTGTAGTGTATGTATACAGTATACTGTCCTCTGTAGTGTATGTATACAGTATACTGTCCTCTGTAGTGTATGTATACAGTATACTGTCCTCTGTAGTGTATGTATACAGTATACTGTCCTCTGTAGTGTGTATGTATACAGTATACTGTCCTCTGTAGTGTGTATATATACAGTATACTGTCCTCTGTAGTGTGTGTATATATACAGTATACTGTCCTCTGTAGTGTGTGTATATATACAGTATACTGTCCTCTGTAGTGTGTATATATACAGTATACTGTCCTCTGTAGTGTGTATATATACAGTATACTGTCCTCTGTAGTGTGTATATATACAGTATACTGTCCTCTGTAGTGTGTATATATACAGTATACTGTCCTCTGTAGTGTATATATACAGTATACTGTCCTCTGTAGTGTGTATATATACAGTATACTGTCCTCTGTAGTGTGTATATATACAGTATACTGTCCTCTGTAGTGTGTATACAGTATACTGTCCTCTGTAGTGTATATACAGTATACTGTCCTCTGTAGTGTATATACAGTATACTGTCCTCTGTAGTGTATATACAGTATACTGTCCTCTGTAGTGTATATATACAGTATACTGTCCTCTGTAGTGTGTATATATACAGTATACTGTCCTCTGTAGTGTATATACAGTATACTGTCCTCTGTAGTGTATATATACAGTATACTGTCCTCTGTAGTGTATATACAGTATACTGTCCTCTGTAGTGTATATATACAGTATACTGTCCTCTGTAGTGTGTATATATACAGTATACTGTCCTCTGTAGTGTGTATATATACAGTATACTGTCCTCTGTAGTGTGTATATATACAGTATACTGTCCTCTGTAGTATATATACAGTATACTGTCCTCTCTAGTGTATATACAGTGTACTGTCCTCTGTAGTGTATATACAGTGTACTGTCCTCTGTAGTGTATATACAGTGTACTGTCCTCTGTAGTGTATATATAATGTATGTCCTCTGTAGTATATATACAGTATACTGTCCTCTGTAGTATATATGCAGTATACTGTCCTCTGTAGTGTATATATACAGTATACTGTCCTCTGTAGTGTATATATACAGTATACTGTCCTCTGTAGTGTATATATACAGTATACTGTCCTCTGTAGTGTATATATACAGTATACTGTCCTCTGTAGTGTATATATACAGTATACTGTCCTCTGTAGTGTATATATACAGTATACTGTCCTCTGTAGTGTATATACAGTATACTGTCCTCTGTAGTGTATATATACAGTATACTGTCCTCTGTAGTGTATATACAGTATACTGTCCTCTGTAGTGTATATATACAGTATACTGTCCTCTGTAGTGTATATATACAGTATACTGTCCTCTGTAGTGTGTATATATACAGTATACTGTCCTCTGTAGTATTTATACAGTATACTGTCCTCTGTAGTGTGTATATATACAGTATACTGTCCTCTGTAGTGTGTATATATACAGTATACTGTCCTCTGTAGTGTGTATATATACAGTATACTGTCCTCTGTAGTGTATATATACAGTATACTGTCCTCTGTAGTGTGTATATATACAGTATACTGTCCTCTGTAGTGTGTATACAGTATACTGTCCTCTGTAGTGTATATACAGTATACTGTCCTCTGTAGTGTATATACAGTATACTGTCCTCTGTAGTGTATATACAGTATACTGTCCTCTGTAGTGTATATATACAGTATACTGTCCTCTGTAGTGTGTATATATACAGTATACTGTCCTCTGTAGTGTATATACAGTATACTGTCCTCTGTAGTGTATATATACAGTATACTGTCCTCTGTAGTGTATATACAGTATACTGTCCTCTGTAGTGTATATATACAGTATACTGTCCTCTGTAGTGTGTATATATACAGTATACTGTCCTCTGTAGTGTGTATATATACAGTATACTGTCCTCTGTAGTATATATACAGTATACTGTCCTCTCTAGTGTATATACAGTGTACTGTCCTCTGTAGTGTATATACAGTGTACTGTCCTCTGTAGTGTATATACAGTGTACTGTCCTCTGTAGTGTATATATAATGTATGTCCTCTGTAGTATATATACAGTATACTGTCCTCTGTAGTATATATGCAGTATACTGTCCTCTGTAGTGTATATATACAGTACATTGTTCTCTGTAGTATATATACAGTATACTGTCCTCTGTAGTGTATATACAGTATACTGTCCTCTGTAGTGTATATACAGTATACTGTCCTCTGTAGTGTATATACAGTATACTGTCCTCTGTAGTGTATATACAGTATACTGTCCTCTGTAGTGTATATACAGTATACTGTCCTCTGTAGTGTATATATACAGTATACTGTCCTCTGTAGTATATATGCAGTATACTGTCCTCTGTAGTATATATGCAGTATACTGTCCTCTGTAGTGTGTATACATACAGTATACTGTCCTCTGTAGTGTATATATACAGTATACTGTCCTCTGTAGTGTGTATATATACAGTATACTGTCCTCTGTAGTATATATACAGTATACTGTCCTCTGTAGTATATATGCAGTATACTGTCCTCTGTAGTGTGTATACATACAGTATACTGTCCTCTGTAGTGTGTATACATACAGTATACTGTCCTCTGTAGTGTGTATATACAGTATACTGTCCTCTGTAGTGTGTATATACAGTATACTGTCCTCTGTAGTGTATATATACAGTATACTGTCCTCTGTAGTGTATATACAGTATACTGTCCTCTCTAAAAATTGATATTTTTCTGTGCAAGCCTTCTACAGGATCATTAATAAATACAGGGAGTGCAGAATTATTAGGCAAGTTGTATTTTTGAGGATTAATTTTATTATTGAACAACAACCATGTTCTCAATGAACCCAAAAAACTCATTAATATCAAAGCTGAATATTTTTGGAAGTAGTTTTTAGTTTGTTTTTAGTTTTAGCTATTTTAGGGGGATATCTGTGTGTGCCGGTGACTATTACTGTGCATAATTATTAGGCAACTTAACAAAAAACAAATATATACCCATTTCAATTATTTATTTTTACCAGTGAAACCAATATAACATCTCAACATTCACAAATATACATTTCTGACATTCAAAAACAAAACAAAAACAAATCAGTGACCAATATAGCCACCTTTCTTTGCAAGGACACTCAAAAGCCTGCCATCCATGGATTCTGTCAGTGTTTTGATCTGTTCACCATCAACATTGCGTGCAGCAGCAACCACAGCCTCCCAGACACTGTTCAGAGAGGTGTACTGTTTTCCCTCCTTGTAAATCTCACATTTGATGATGGACCACAGGTTCTCAATGGGGTTCAGATCAGGTGAACAAGGAGGCCATGTCATTAGATTTTCTTCTTTTATACCCTTTCTTGCCAGCCACGCTGTGGAGTACTTGGACGCGTGTGATGGAGCATTGTCCTGCATGAAAATCATGTTTTTCTTGAAGGATGCAGACTTCTTCCTGTACCACTGCTTGAAGAAGGTGTCTTCCAGAAACTGGCAGTAGGACTGGGAGTTGAGCTTGACTCCATCCTCAACCCGAAAAGGCCCCACAAGCTCATCTTTGATGATACCAGCCCAAACCAGTACTCCACCTCCACCTTGCTGGCGTCTGAGTCGGACTGGAGCTCTCTGCCCTTTACCAATCCAGCCACGGGCCCATCCATCTGGCCCATCAAGACTCACTCTCATTTCATCAGTCCATAAAACCTTAGAAAAATCAGTCTTGAGATATTTCTTGGCCCAGTCTTGACGTTTCAGCTTGTGTGTCTTGTTCAGTGGTGGTCGTCTTTCAGCCTTTCTTACCTTGGCCATGTCTCTGAGTATTGCACACCTTGTGCTTTTGGGCACTCCAGTGATGTTGCAGCTCTGAAATATGGCCAAACTGGTGGCAAGTGGCATCTTGGCAGCTGCACGCTTGACTTTTCTCAGTTCATGGGCAGTTATTTTGCGCCTTGGTTTTTCCACACGCTTCTTGCGACCCTGTTGACTATTTTGAATGAAACGCTTGATTGTTCGATGATCACGCTTCAGAAGCTTTGCAATTTTAAGAGTGCTGCATCCCTCTGCAAGATATCTCACTATTTTTGACTTTTCTGAGCCTGTCAAGTCCTTCTTTTGACCCATTTTGCCAAAGGAAAGGAAGTTGCCTAATAATTATGCACACCTAATATAGGGTGTTGATGTCATTAGACCACACCCCTTCTCATTACAGAGATGCACATCACCTAATATGCTTAATTGGTAGTAGGCTTTCGAGCCTATACAGCTTGGAGTAAGACAACATGCATAAAGAGGATGATGTGGTCAAAATACTCATTTGCCTAATAATTCTGCACGCAGTGTATATTAAAGAGAATAGGGCCCCCACTAGTGACCCCTCCAGTACTGACCCCTGAGGTACCCCACTAGTGACAGTGACCCCTCCAGTACTAACCCCTGTGGTACCCCACTAGTGACAGTGACTCCTTCAGTACTGACCCCTGTGGTACCCCACTAGTGACGGTGACCCCTCCAGTACTAACCCCTGTAGTACCCCACTAGTGACGGTGACTCCTCCAGTACTGACCCCTTTATTACCCCACTAGTACCAGTGACCCCTCCAGTACTGACCCCTGAGGTACCCCACTAGTGACGTCGACCCAATCTGAGTGTGTACCAGTAATAACCACCCTCTGTTTTCTATCACCCAGCCAGTTACTTACCCACTTACAGATGTTTTCTCCCAGTCCGAGCATTCTCATTTTATATACTAACCTTTCATGTGGTACAGTGTCAGATGCTTTGGAGAAGTCCAGATAAACTATATCGGGGGGAGGTCTCGTCCCTCTTTGGGGGTTCAGCCCTGATATCGAGGGGTGCTCTCGTCACTCTATGGGGGTTCATTCCTGATATCCGGGGGTGTTCTCTTACCTCTATGGCGATGCAGCCCTGATGTCGGGGGGGGGCTCTCCTCCCTCTATGGGGGTTTAGCCCTGATATCAGGGGGCGCTCTCGCCCCCTTATGGGGTTTCAGCCCTGATATCGGGGGTGCACTGTCTTACCTCTATTGGGGTTTAGTCCTGATATCGGGGGGCACTCTTGTCCCTCTATCGGGGTTCACTTCTGATATCGGGGGGCGCTCTCGTCCCTCTATCGGCGTTCAGTCCTGATTTTGGGGGGCGCATTCATCCCTTTATCGGGGTTCAGACCTGATATCGGGGGGGCGCTCTTGTCACTCTATATGGGGTTCAGCACTGATATCGGGGGGTTCTGTCCTGATATTGGGGGGTCCTCTCGTTCCTCTATAGGGGTTCAGCCCTGATATCGGGGGTGCTCTCATCCCTTTTTGGGGGTTCAGCCCTGATATCTGGGGGCTCTCGTCCCTTTATGGGGGTTCAGCCTTGATATTGGGGGTGCTCTCATCCCTCTATGGGGGTTCAGCCCTGATATTGGGTTGCTCTCTTATCCCTCTATAGTGGTTCAGTCCTAATATCGGGAGGTGCTCTCGTTCTTCTATGGGGGTTCAGCCCCGATCTGGGGGGACCCTCTCGTACCTTTATGGTGGTTCAGTCCTGATATTGGAGGGACGCTCTTATCCTTCTATGGGGGTTCTTTCCTGATATCAGAGGGTGTTCTCTTACCTCTATGGCGATGCAGCCCTTATATCGGGGGGCTCTCTCATCCCTCTCTAGGTGTTCAGTCCTGATATCAGGTTCCGCTCTTGTTCCTCTATGGGGTCACACTTTTCGAGGATTTTTTCTGTCTCTTTTCCATTAGATGCAGAAAACTGAAGGGTCATAAATTCTGGAAACCATAAAATGTCCTGTGAATCTGTTGCTCATGAACTGCTGTCGGCTACCCATAGAATTCCAGGCTGCTGACTGCCACCCCTCAATCATCCAAACATTCAGAGGGCAGACGGGTGAACTCCGCCCTAATGCATGCACAGCTTTCTGCTCTCCTCTGCTGCATTTCAGCACTCAGTCTTGTATTCAGTCTGTGTGTTATCTCTTATAGGTTCTGATTCCAGGAGGAGAAGTCCCCCCGAGAGATGTCCCCGTCCTCTGTATTCCCAGGACTGTCCAGAGGAGAAGCTCCCAGAGAACCATCAGGTAGATGGAGCTGAAGTCTCCCAAGAATCTGACTGGAAAGGGATTGAACCAAAGACCATTTTACATTTCTCTTCTTTAGGATGAAAATCTGATGGATATTAAGGTTGAGGTTAAAGATGAAGCAGAAGAGGAGACGGATTTATGGGGCGATCAGCAGGGTAAGGAGGGTGGCTGTCATGGGTCACCTGGATACTACTCCCATCATCTCATCATCACATGTAATAATCTCTCCAGTCCCTGTGTGTTTCCTACAGATGGGCTCATAGAAGGAAGTCCCCCCGAGAGATGTCCCCGTCCTCTGTATTCCCAGGACTGTCCAGAGGAGAAGCTCCCAGAGAACCATCAGGTAGATGGAGCTGAGCCCTATACACATCTATATAGGGGGGTCCTGCAGTCATAGAGGGGTCATAGATTGTGGGGGTCTCTTATGTGGATCTGTTAGATTTCCCACCTGTCTGCTGTATTGTCCTGAATTGTTACAGATGACAAATCAGGGGGAAGATGTGACTGATATTAAAGTGGAGGATGAAGAAGAGCGGATGATGGGCGATCCCCCGTGTAAGAGTGAGGTGGAGGAGGACATTCCAGTCCATGTGACCACAGGTATGGAATAATGAATGGAGGAAGGGAATAGGGAGGTTTCTTATGGTGAGGCTCCACCTTAGAGCTGCAGTAAAGGAGCACTCCGGGCAGTGACCTAGCTTTGAGTCTTTAAATAGCAGGCTAATGGTTTTTTACTAGTAAAGGCACCGGAGACATGTAGTAATGGCTGTTATACCTCAGGTAGGTGTCATCAGATGCTGGGTGTTATAGTTGACATTACTACTACACTATAAAGGCTGGAGACATATAGTAATGGCTGTTATACCTCAGGTAGGTATCATCAGATGCCGGGTGTTATAGATGACATTACTTCTACACTATAAAGGCTGGAGACATGAAGTAATGGCTGTTATATCTCAGGTAGGTGACATCAGATGCCGGGTGTTATAGATGACATTACTTCTACACTATAAAGGCTGGAGACATGTAGTAATGGCTGTTATACCTCAGGTAGGTGTCATCAGATGCTGGGTGTTATAGATGATATTACTTGTACACTATAAAGGCTGGAGACATGTAGTAATAGCTGTTATACCTCAGGTAGGTGTCATCAGATGCTGGGTGTTATAGATGATATTACTTGTACACTATAAAGGCTGGAGACATGTAGTAATAGCTGTTATACCTCAGGTAGGTGTCATCAGATGCCGGGTGTTATAGATATTACTTCTACACTATAAAGGCTGGAGACATGTAGTAATGGCTGTTATACCTCAGGTAGGTGTCATCAGATGTCGGGTGTTATAGATGACATTACTTCTACACTATAAAGGCTGGAGACATGTAGTAATGACTGTTATACCTCAGGTAGGTGTCATCAGATGCCGGGTGTTATAGATGACATTACTTCTACACTATAAAGGCTGGAGACATGTAGTAATGGCTGTTATACCTCAGGTAGGTCTTGTAAGGAATTATTCTTATCTTTCCCCCAAATGTGTACCCCAGGTACAAGACCTCAGTATTCAGCTTGATTTGATCCTTGATCTGGCCAGAGAGAGTCATACACAGTGCTGTGCAATTATCAAAATGACTCTGAATTTTATTATACTTGTGACACATATTTATAGTACTCGATGGCGTGATGTATAAGTTAAACAGTAACACATGTTTTTAGCCAGCTTCTACCAGAGTCCAAGGCTATCCATACATACAAAAAAAACCTCTTAGTCATATGGACTTTGAACCTGCTACGTGTCCAAGCTTATGAAATTAATGTATGGAACATGATGTAATATAAACTTATATAAAAATAGGTTTTGGACCGAAATAGAACCTATCAATCCTCTCTTAAAACCTATTTAAATATATCTATATAATGTGGGTTTTTCATTTTGTTCCTTTCTAGTTTTTTCCTCAGTTTGCTTGTAAGCCTTTAGGTATTCCATGTACCCTTCAGGAGTATAATCCTCAGGCTTTGTTGGGGTTATGTTTACCTCTTCTACCTCTACCGGAGTATAGAGGAATGTTGAGTGTACCCCTGTTTCGGCCACATTTTGACATATGGTAAGAAGGGAGGGCACACACTGCAGACAACAGCAGAGACCCACTATTGCAGCGACCACGGCGAGTGCCACTCCTAAAACATACCTTATTTGACCAAAGTCAGGTATTCAGCCAAAAAGCCAGTCCCACCAACCTTGGTCAACATCCTGTTTTATATGTTTTCTCATCTCCTCTAATTGACCTATTTTATCTTTTATTCCACGGGAGTGATCTAATAAATTGAAACAACACATCCCTGTGAACGCTGAGCATCCTATACCATGTTGGAGCAATAAATAGTCAATAGTTGCATTATTCTGCAAGATAGCCTTTTTATACGATTGTATATCCAGCAGCATATCTTGTAGAATTGCACTAGTGACATTTATCTGTTTTACCATAAAACAGACAAGTTTTGATATTGTCCTGTGGTTATATATGGCCAACCCTGGTACCCCTATCAAAGACATCCCTAAACTCATGTATTCTGATCTAGAGAGGAGATTCACATTATAGTCACAATTTTCTGGTAACTGTAGGGAAGTGTCTCTCGTGTGTCGTGTCTGCATTGCTGGAAATAATGGTAACATTGCTAATGTCAGCCTGGCTATTGTACAGGGTCCCTCTGTAATATTGGCCGGTATATATGTGTAACTAGTATTCCCACAGGCCAATACCCATCCTGTTGGTAAAGGTACATGTTTGTCTAGGGATGGTACTGTTTTTGTAATATCACATTGCATTTATATATATATTTTTTTTTTTCTGATACTATCTTTTTACAACTTTCTGGATTTCTATCATGTTACTTTGCAGAGTCTCATATGTAGGACAGTTATAACAAGCATGATAAGGATTTACATATCCATATTTAACATCATGATCCTGTAAATCTGTGTCATTTGATTGGGAACGTAGGAGCCCCGTCCATACAGCTACTGGGGTGGGGACTGCAATTATTAAGGCACTACATTTCAGCCATCTCGAGGAATTTCCCGACTGCGTCATCTCGTTGGGGGTCAAGGCCATCTGCCTCCGTTAGTACCCCTTCTGTATCTTCTTCGAGGTCAAGGCTGTCTGCCTCCGTTAGTACCTCTGGGCCTCGTTGGAGGTCAGGGCTGTCTGCCCCCGTTAGTACCTCCTGTCCTTCTTCAAGGCCAAGGCTGTCTGCCTCCGTTCCTGCCTCCTCTCTTTCTCTCACAAGCTTCACTCGGGTGGCGTGGATTCAAATTGGAGATTGTTCAGTCAGCACAGCTGTTCTGGTTACTGCAACGACGGTAGTAGGTGGGCCGTATACGAAATCACCTTGAGCTCTTCCTTTCTTCAGTGTTTCGACCACCATCTCATCCCCCACCCTATATGGGTGGGTGGGTTCCTGTGGAAAAGAGGGAGACTTACAAGCAACTTTGTCCTCAGTTTTGTTAAGTACCTGTATCAATTTGGTGACATAGTCTTCCCTAATCTGGTCTATGTCACCTTCCTGTACCACTAGGGGGTGTCTTGCCCATGGTGTGGGGAAAGGCCTCCCATGAGTATCTCCATGCTGTTATGTCCTACTCCGTAGAAATGTGCTATTAAGATGGAAGCACTGTATTGGGGGAATGCATAACTTCCCCTCTTCGCAGACTAATCCTATCTCAGGATTTTTCTGCAATACTGGATAACACCAGTCTTGCTGTTCCTGTTCAGTGGCATACCACTGAAGATCAGTAAGCATTTGCAACATCTCAGGGGTTGGAGGTGCCAGACATGGCATCTCCCAATGGTTACACAAACCTGTGGTTACACAAACTCGTTTCACCACCTTATCTGCCAGCGCATTGCCCTGTGAGACATGATCCTTACCATCTGCTGCCGTGAATCCTCTCCTCTGCCAGATCATACCATGGTCCCACACTACCCCATGTGCGTACCTACTCTCAGTATAAATGGTGACAGGTCTATCAGCATGTAGAATACATGTCCTAGTGAGTGCAATCTGCTGCCTGCTGTGTTGAGTGCGGATGTCCTTGAGTAGGCCTACAACATCATGAGTGGTGTGCAAAATGGTGTAATGTCACATTGTGAAAGGAGTTGCCAACTCTACCATCAAAGCACAGGCTGCAAGAGAACACAGACATGCCGGCATCCCTTGAACAGGGGTGGGCATTACCTTTGAGAAAAATACACAAGGACGCAACTTGCCTCCGTTTTCTTGTGTCAGTACACCCGCCATGGTTTTACAATTTTGGCGTGCAAACATGTGGAAGGGCATATTATAGTCAGGGAGGCCCAGCCCTGGACTCGACATGAGTAAACATTTCAGATAATCAAATGCATTGTACATTTCAGAAGACCATTTTATCAAATCTGGATTTCCATCCAGAGTGGCTTGCCTCAAAACATTGTCAATAGTGGGAGCAATCAGTAATCCATTGTCTACAGTAGTTTATCATCCCAAGGAAAGATAACATTTCTTTCCTGGTGTGCGGGGCGACCAAACCCGCAATAGACTGGACTCTTTCTGCGCTGATTCTCCGTTCACCTTTTGTGAGGACAAAGCCCAAATATTCAACCTGCATTTTACACCATTGCATTTTCTTAAGTGTCACTTTGTGACCACATCCCGACAACCATTGTAAACCATCCTGAATGCTGGCCTCCGCTGACATGCTACACAGTAACAAATCATCGACATATTGCAGCAGCACAGAACCTTGGGGGGTGTACTATGGCTCTAACATCGCTTGGAGGACTATGCTGTACACTACAGGTGAATCAGCATATCCCTGGGGTCTGCACCAGGTCAGTTGGCGTCTGTCAAAGGAAAAAGCAAAAAGTAGTCTGGTTATCTTATCAACTGGGATAGAAAAGAATGCATTTTTCAGATCTATCACACTGAACCAAACAGCGTCTGCTGGAATGGCAGATAATAATTAAGTGACATCAGGTACTACAGGAACTATAGGCACAATGATGTTGTTGATGGCCCTTAAATCCTGTACAAAGCGGGCAGCACCATCTGCCTTTGTCACTGGATTCACGGGCGTGCTGTAGGGTGAAATCACCTCTTCCAGGATTCCCTTTTGTAGGAATTCTTCCATCATTGGTCTAAGTCCATTAAGTTTCTCTTTTGACAGCGGGTATTGTTTCTGCCACACTGAGATCACACCTGGTTTCACAGTAGCTTTGTAAGGTGTGCAATCTATGAATCCTGTGTCATATTCATTTGAGGACCATAATGCAGGGTTAATGTTATTAAGTTCTGGGTGGTCCTGTATGTTTGCAAGAATCAGTGGCACTGGTGTAGAGATTGGAATGAGACCTGAGTGTACTCTTATGTCCTGATTCTTTGATACCTTCAAGTCAAGCTTAATGAACAAATCTCTCCCTAATAGGCTGACTGGGCAATCTAGTATAATGCTAAATACATGATCTGTGATGTATTCCCTGTCCATGGTCTCGAGTGGTAGTGAGTCAGTTTTAAAAGGTTTTGTCAAAACCCCATTAATTCACATAGAAGGCTCACACTTCCTTCCTCCCACTCTGTCATCTAAGTCCGCCCCTTTTAGTCGGACGCTGTTGTCCTCCTTCTGTCTGTCATTAGTATCCTAGCTGTCCATACGAACAGAGCTCAGATGTTTAGCACGACACTTAACATGTAACACATAACTGCAAACATTGAAACAAACAGATCTGACAATACGGACATGAACACACAAAGGGCCCATAAAAAATTTTCATTGACTTCAATAAAAAAATTTACAGCTTGATCAATGCTGTTGGCACCAATAAAAACCAAAAACTTCCAAAAAATAAATAAAAATAAAATTCTCAATGCGCATATTATATAAAAACAAAATACCGTATTCCATACACATTCACATACATTTTCATGTACTTAAAATAGCTCATAATCAGTCTTCACACATATTCGCCTCAGTTACAACTCAAAGCCATACCCATTCACATTCCACTGAATCATTCATTGTTTCATCCCGAAACTTTCAGCACAGACAAACACAGCTTTTCCAATCTCTTCTGGTTTTCCCTCTGTGATTAATCAACTCTTATAAGAAGACAATATACATGTTATAAATATAGTCATTTTGTTAAAAGCTGGATTCCCTGGGGAAGAAAATGACCGAACAATTCTTTATCTTGTATAATATATTACACATTACTTACTCTGCATGGTCTCCTGGTCGCTTACCTTATCTCAGAAATGTGTTTGTGTGAAGGCGGGGGAAGTGGATTTCTATAGCTCACACTAGAACTAGATACATACTATACTTATCGATTAACTGATGCTGTCTGAAGTCCACGTGGAGACGTTCTTTTTTATGGTAAGCATTAGTCTATCAGATTGTTAATAAATGTGGAAATAATTAGACTGTCAATCCACAAATCTCCAGAAATCAATAACGCTTTCTGAGGGTTTTTGCTTACATGTTTCTCCTGGTTCTGGTTTAGGGTATTCTATCTTAGATTTTTTATTTATTTTTTGACTACCCATTATTAAAACTTATTTTCTTCAAAACACAGAATGTTAGTCTTGGGACGACAGCTGTACACTTACGACCCAGTCTGTCACTTCCCCTTATATAACTATTAGACAAAACAACTTATCATGCAAAAACTTCTACAATTATCAAACAAGTTATCATGCAAAATTTATACAATTATCTTATTAAGAATCAAATCAAGCTGTTAGACCTTCTGTTTCCTAAACAGATCTTTTACGGGACTTCCCTGAGCCCATTGAAGTGCACTTTCCTGGTTCTGGATTCCCGGAATCCTTTCTTTTACGGGGCTCCCGGAGCCCCCCTGAAGTGCACTTGTCTTATTACCGGATTCCCTGAATCCTAATGCAAAAACTCCCTGAGTTTATGCTTACTGTATCCCTGACACAGTACTTCAAAGTCTATCTAAGGGTCCCTTATGTACTTACTTGAATCGAGATGTGGTCAGTGCCCCTGGAATGGCCTAAAGGACAAAAATCAGTGTCTCTTCTTACCAAACATCAGGGATGACCTTCCCAATTCCGGACGAAAGCCCCCAAATTGTAAGGAATTATTCTTATCTTTCCCCCAAATGTGTACCCCAGGTACAAGACCTCGGTATTCAGCTTGATTTGATCCTTGATCTGGCCAGAGAGAGTCATACACAGTGCTGTGCAATTATCAAAATGACTCTGAATTTTATTATACTTGTGACACATATTTATAGTACTCGATGGCGTGATGTATAAGTTAAACAGTAACACATGTTTTTAGCCAGCTTCTACCAGAGTCCAAGGCTATCCATACATACAAAAAAAACCTCTTAGTCATATGGACTTTGAACCTGCTACGTGTCCAAGCTTATGAAATTAATGTATGGAACATGATGTAATATAAACTTATATAAAAATAGGTTTTGGACCGAAATAGAATCTATCAGGTCTCATCAGATGCCGGATGTTATAGATGACATTACTTCTACACTATAAAGGCAGGAGACATGTAGTAATGGCTGTTATACCTCAGGTAAGTCTCATCAGATGCCGGGTGTTATAGATGTCACTGTACTTATTTTGAGCTAAAAATCTTTTTTTCAATATTAAAAATATGGAGTCCTTTTCACTGTATAGAGCTGAGATGCTCTACTGGCAGGATATTAATTTTCTCTCTGCTCCGTCAGGCAGGGAGGTGACAGGCTGTCATGGATGATGTTGCAGATAGCTGGAACTTATGAATAAACGTCCAACTGGCTTGATCCCAAACTAAGGAGCATATAGGTGAGCCCTATAAAACCCTAAGAGCTCTCCCTGACTGCTATGCCCATGCAAGGGTCTCAATGGTAGACGATTGCATGCCCACGTACCTAAGACTGTGTGACACCTGAAGACCCTATACTGGTGAGGGGACACGACCACCGGCTCCCTGCACTTAATACAGACGGAGTCAGGGTCACCTAGAATCAAGCCAGCAAGGAAACACAATACATGAAAAGACTTATCTGAGTAAACAGCCTCCAGCAGTGTACACTTCATCCAGGAAGTAGTATAAACCGCAAAGTGAGGCAGTAAAGGGAAGCGATTAGTCTAAATTGGTGACACCTGGGAGAAGGAAAGGAGATGACAAAGTGAAACCAAAACAAAGAACATCATGCAAGAGATAGAGAAGGACGTCTTCTAGACCTTCTCACAGAACTGGCGGTGACAGTACCCCTCCCTCTCCGGGTGGACTCCGGACACTCAGAGCCCACCTTCTCAGGATGAGACCTATGGAAAGCCCTGATGAAACGAGTGGCCTTAATGTCCGCCACTGGGACCAACATCCTCTCCTCAGGACCATAACCCTCCCAATGAACGAGGTACTGGAGAGAACCGCGGATAATGCGAGAATCCACAATCCTAGAGACCTGAAATTCAAGATTACCATCAACAACAATCGGAGGAGGAGGCAAAGAGGAGGGTACAGTGGGTTGGACATAATGTTTTAATAGAGACCTGTGAAAAACATTATTGATCTTCCAAGTCTGAGGAAGATCAAGACGGAAGGCAACGGGATTGATGACGGACAAGATCTTGTAAGGCCCAATAAACTTAGGACCCAACTTCCAGGAGGGAACCTTCAGTTTGATATTCTTTGTAGACAACCACACCAGATCACCCACATTCAGGTCCGGACCAGGCACACGTCTCTTATCCGCCACACGCTTATATCTCTCACTCATCCTCTTCAGATTACCCTTAATCTTTTGCCAAATAAATGACAAAGACGAGGAAAATCTCTCCTCATCAGGTAAACCAGAAGACCCCTCTCCAGAGAATGTCCCAAACTGCGGATGAAACCCATATGCACCAAAAAATTGTGACTTATCAGAGGGCTCCTGGCGACGGTTATTTAAAGCAAACTCAGCAAGGGACAAAAAAGAATACCAACCCTCTCCGCCACAAAACAGCGCAGATATGTCTCCAGATTCTGATTGACGCGTTCGGTCTGACCATTCGACTGCGGGTGAAAAGCAGAAGAGAACGACAACCGAATCCCCAAGCGAGAGCAGAAGGCCTTCCAGAATCTGGAAACAAATTGCGTGCCCCTATCAGAAACGATGTCTGAAGGAATGCCATGCAATTTAACAATGTGATCAACAAATGCTTGCACCAACGTCTTAGCATTGTGTAACCCAGGAAAGGGAATGAAATGCGCCATTTTGCTAAAACGGTCCACTACCACCAGAATCACAGTCTTCCCCAAGGAACGAGGCAGGTCCGTAATGAAGTCCAAGGACGGGAAGAAATGGGTAACAGGAGGAGAGAACCTTGATGGCCGTGAATGAGGGACCTTGGCACGAGCGCAGGTCTCGCAGGCTGCCACAAATCCCTCAACTGTCTTACGAGGAGCCGGCCACCAGAATCTCCGAGCAATGAGATCCACTGTGGCTCTACTCCCCGGGTGCCCAGCAAGGACAGTATCGTGGTGCTCCTTAAAAACCTTGTGTCGTAAAGCGAGAGGCACAAACAACCTCCCAGGAGGACAAAGATCAGGAGCCTCTGCCTGGGCTGCCTGAACCTCTGCCTCCAAATCAGGATAAAGAGCAGAGACGACCACCCCTTTAGCCAAAATGGGACCCGAGTCTTCAAAGTTCCCCCCTCCCGGAAAACAACGTGACAGGGCATCCTTCACATTTTTAACCCCAGGGCGGAACGTGACAACAAAATTAAACCTAGAAAAGCACAAAGACCATCTGGCCTGTCTAGGGTTCAGACGCTTGGCCGATTTCAAGTAGGCCAGATTCTTATGGTCGGTAAGCACAGTAATAGGGTGTCTGGCTCCCTCTAACCAATGGCGCCATTCCTCAAAAGCTAATTTGATGGCCAACAACTCCCTATCTTCCACATAGTAATTTCTCTCTGCAGAGGAGAGTTTCCTTGAGAAAAAGGCACACGGTCGCCATTTGGGAGGAGAGGGACCCTGAGATAAGACCGCACCCACACCCACCTCAGAAGTGTCCACCTCAACAATAAAAGGTAGAGAGACATCAGGTTGTACCAAAATGGGAGCGGAAGCAAAACTCTCTTTGATACTAGAAAAGGCTTTAAGCGCATCTACCGACAGGAGGAAAAATCTACCCCCTTTTTAGTCATATCAGTGAGTGGCTTAACAACAGAGGAATAATTCAAAATGAACTTTCTGTAATAATTTGCAAAACCCAAAAACCGCATCAACGCCTTCTGATTTTCAGGAAGCTCCCCATCAAGCACAGCACGGACCTTCTCATGCGAAAACCAGAAGCGGAGAGAAGAAAACCAAGAAATCGAATCTCCGGAACAGCAAACACACATTTTTCCAGTTTAGCGTACAACTTATTCTCCCGTAGAATCAGCAAGACCTGACGTAGGTGGTCCCGATGAGTCTTGAAATCAGGAGAAAAAAGCAAAATGTCATCTAGATACACCAGAACAAATTTCCACATTAAATGATAAAAAATGCTGTTCACAAAATGTTGGAAGACGGCCGGAGCATTCATCAAACCAAAGGGCATAACCAAATTCTCGAAATGACCCTCAGGGGTATTGAAGACCGTCTTCCATTCGTCTCCTTCCCTGACCCTGACTAGGTTGTATGCCCCTCTTAAATCCTACTTAGAAAAAACTTTAGCCCCAACAATCTGGTTAAACAGGTCCGGGATCAGAGGAAGCGGATATGGGTCACGAATTGTGATACGGTTCAGCTCCCTGAAATCCAGACAAGGTCTTAAAGAACCATATTTTTTCTTAAAAAAAAAAAAACAGCGGCAACAGGTGACTTCGAGGGTCGGATGTGTCCCTTTCTCAGGCTCTCAGAGATATAAGTACGCATAGCAACCCTTTCAGGTTGGAAGAGATTGTATAAACGTGATTTTGGCAGCTTGGCGCATGGGATGAGATTAATAGGGCAGTCGTACTCCCGGTGAGGGGGCAACTCCTAGACACCATTCTCGGAAAACACATCCGAAAATTCAGAGAGAAAAGATGGTACAGTCTTGGTAGAAACCTCTGAAAGAGAAGCCGTGAGGAAATTCTGTCTGCAAAAGTCACTCCAACCATTTATTTGCCTTGCTTGCCAATCAATGGTGGGGTTATGTTTAATGAGCCAGGGTAGCCCCAACACTAGAGGAGTAGGTAATCCGCTTAGGACGAAACATGACATATCCTCAACATGAGCGTCACCCACAGTCAAACAGATATTGTGAATTATGCCCTTTAACGATCTTTGAGAAAGTGGAGCCGAATCGATAGCAAAAACAGGTATATCCTTTTCCAAAGTGCATACCTGGAAACCATGCGTTATTGCAAATTGATTATCAATGAGATTGACAGCTGCTCCACTATCTACGAAAATCTCACAATGTTCTTGTGAGCGCCACCCTGGCAGGTAGAAAAAAAACGGGAACTACAAGCAAACGGCAAAACTTCAATTTCCGCATCAACCTTGCCAATAGTAGCAAATGGAAAGTTTTTAGAGGTTTTTTTTTTTTATTACCCTCAAAACTCCATGAATCTCCTAGAGGGGCAAACATTAGCCAAATGATTTATACCCCCACAACAGAAACAAACCCTCCTCTGAGAGCTGAATCCTCTACTATCAGAGGCAAGCAAACCCAGCTGCATGGCCTCCTCCTCAGAGGGGATTGAGAGAGACTGAGACCCCTGCGCACTGAATGAGACAGCCCAACTGTCCTTGGACTGAATATGACAGGAAGGAGTAGTCTCCTCTCTCTCTCTCTCTAAGACGCCTGTCAATACAAACAGCTAGAGACATCGCAGATTCTAACGAAGCTGGTCTCTCATGAAAAGCAAATGCATCTTTCAATCTTTCCGAAAGACCATGGCAAAATTGACTTCGGAGTGCAGCATCATTCCAACCAGTATCAGCTGCCCATCTCCGAAATTCTGAACAATATATCTCTGCGGACTGTTTACCCTGGCATAAAAGACGCAGTTTAGATTCAGCCAGAGCAATACGATCCGGGTCATCATATATCTGCCCCAGGGCTACAAAAAATTCATCCACCGATCGGAGGGGCCGTGCCCCCACCGGCAGCGAAAAGGCCCAAGACTGAGCGTTATCCCTGAGCAGCGAGATGATGATCCCCACCCTCATCACAAGAGGAATGGGGAAGTAGGCAAAAATTGAGTTTGCAAGCCTCTCTAAAGCGAACAAAATTCTCACTACCCCCGGAGAACATATCCGGAAGCGAGATCTTAGGCTCGGAACACCAGCAGAACAGGTCACCTGAAACTGAGACACAGTTTTACGAAGATCTGCTACCTCCAGCGAAAGACCTTGCATGCGGTCAATCAAGGCTGAAACCGGATCCATGCTTAAGACGGTTACAGCGGTTTATAATGTCACGGATGATGTTGCAGATAGCTGGAACTTATGAATAAATGTCCGACTGGCTTGATCCCAAATTAAGGAGCATATAGGTGAGCCCTATAAAACCCTAAGAGCTCTCCCTGACTGCTATGCCCATGCAAGGGTCTCAATGGTAGACAATTGCATGCCCACGTACCTAAGACTGTGTGGTGAGGGGACACGACCACCGGCTCCCTGCACTTAATACGGACGGAGTCAGGGTCACCTAGAATCAAGCCAGCAAGGAAACACAATACATGAAAAGACTTATCTGAGTAAACAGCAGCAGCATCCTCCAGCGTTGAACACTTCATCCAGGAAGTAGTATAAACCGCAAAGTGAGGCAGTATGGGAGGGAATATAAAGGGAAACGATTAGTCTAAATAGGTGACACCTGGGAGAAGGAAAGGAGATGACAAAGTGAAACCAAAACAAAGAACATCATACAAGAGGTAGAGAAGGACGTCTGCCAGACCTTCTCACATAACTGGCGGTGACACAGCCTCCTTATCTCTGACATTATAGACACTCATTACAGATCAGTTCTTATTTTGCTGATAGCCTCTAAGGCCTGTATTATACCAACAGATTTTCTGACCATTCATTGGTCAGATGGCCTATTACACACACAGATCTTTTGTTATACACACCAACTATTGGTCTCATTGGACAGATATTGGTCAGATAATCTGTTGGTGTAATACAGGCCTTAGTAATTTAGAGATTAGGATTCTTAGATGACCAGCAAAAGTACCAGTCACACAGCTAGACAAACAGTTAACCCCTTGTGACAGAACGGCCCAAATGAGTAAAATGCAATCATATAAAAAATGTTCCCCATACATATTCTTTAAATGTATTTTATTGGGATTTTATGTGATCGACCAACACAAAGTACAAGTCTGTGTGAGGTTTCTCTGTAGAAGCGTCTGTGAACAAAGAGGAGAGGAGAGCGCCCTTATGTGTGGTGTTGCTGACAATATTATGCGTATAAAATTTGCTTACCAGAGGTTGTTGTAAGGTAGTCACGACAGTTGTATAGGCTCCTGCTGGTGTATATCCCGACCAGCAAATGGGGGCTTGGCTGCAGCCTGGGTTCCTGCCTGTGCCCAAAAGCGTACGGGTGCTGAAGTTGAAGTCAAACGTGGATTAAATAAAAAATGGAAGAACCTCTTCTGTGGGCGCTGCCAAGGATACCATTCAGATAAAGCGTATAGTTCAAATGGCTTTATTTGTCTACGCGTTTCAGGGGTGAATAACCCCCTTCATCAAGACCGTAAAACATGTATAAAACAAACAGAACACATATATATATATATATATATATATATATATATATATATATATATATATATATACTATTGTGGTTGTGTTTTGGCACCAACAACTGTGGAGCAGGGGGGGGGGGGAAGTTTCGGGGAGGGTGTGTCCACAGGAGGGGCACCCCAGGAGTGACAACGCAGGTAAGGATGTTTCTGATGCAGATCGCATCAACACTGTGACTGTTTATGTCAACTCCCGCTCTGAAGCGCTCGGCATGTAGGAGGGGGCGTGGTGTAGGGCAGGTGTCTCCTGCATAGCGCTGGTCCAGCCTTTCCTTTGGGCGAGCGCGATTGGCAGCGCTTCTGGTGTCCAGAGCTCCTAGTGTGGTCGCTGTGCTGCCTGTAGCTTTTTGCATTTGTGTCAAAAAGTTCCACTTTGGTCTCCTCTGACCAGAGCACATTCTTCCATGTGTTTGCTGTGTCCCCTACATGGATTGTGGCAAACTGCAAACAAGATTTCTTATGGCTTTCTTCTTGCCACTCTTCCATAAAGGGCAGATTGGTGGAGTACACAACTAATAGGTGTCCTGTGGACAGATTCTCCCACCTGAGCTGTGGATTTCTGCAGTGTGACCATGTTCCTCCTGGCTGCTTCTCTAATTGGTGCTCTCCTTGCCTCGGCTGTCAGTTAAGGTGGACAGTCATGTACTGATACATTTGCAGTTGTGCCATACAACTTCGATTTTCGGATAATGGATTGACCAGTGCTCCGTGAGATGTTCAGAGCTTTGGATATTTTTTTATAACCTAACCCTGCTTTACACTACTTCACAACTTTATTCCTGACCTGTCTGGCGTGTTCCTTCGTTTTCATGATGCTGTTTGAGCCCTGATGTTCTCTAACAAACCTCAGAGGCCTTCACAAAAGAACTGGAGTTATACTGAGAATACATTACACACAGGTGGACTCTGTTACTAATTAGGTGACTTCTGAAGGTGAAAGTCACACTGGATTTTATTTACGGAGATCAGAGTACAGGGGGATGAATACAAATGCATGCCATATTTTTCAGATTTTTATTTATTAAACATTTTGAAAACCATGTCTCATCTTCTTCTCACTTCACACAGACTTGTGCTTTGTTGGTCGATAACCTAAAACCCCAATAAAGTACATCTAAGTAAGTGAGTGTAACGTGAAAAAATTTGGAAAAGATCAAGGGGTATGAATACTTTTTATGGCACTGTATAAGACCTACATCCCAAATACTGCGCCTTCTTTATGAAAGAACCCAGCTAGCCTACATCGCTTCATGGAATGTTCACTATGCCTTGCCTCCAGGATGTATGAGGAGAGGGCTGAGCGAGCTGAAGTTTAAAGGGGAGTTATACCCTGTGGTTTATATACTTCATTGGTTACCTGAAATGCTTTTATTTTGTTGTAGAGCTAAGACCAAGGGGAGAGAGTGTTCCTCAAGAAACCTGCCCCCGCATGGCTTACACCATTGTATAAGCAGTGAGTGGATAAGGTTATGGAGGAAGAATCCCCATCTCTCAGTCAGAACATTAGACGTGATTAGGATGGAAGTATCTACTTCTTTTAAAGCTTTTGAGAATCATCCACATTATCTGGGAAGTTAGTATCTTCTATTACTGTATCCGACTCTGCCTCCTCTGATGAGGAACTCCATTTCCTCTTCTGACTATGAACTATTCTTCAGAAGACAAAGGCGGACTGGGAACTTAAAGTGGCCCTGGAAAAAAAAACTAAAAGTGGCCCCATGTTGTAGACAGGTCCGAATTACCAGAAGACGGGGCAACACAAGTAGACGGGATCAACAATACCATAGTGCAAAATACCTTCCCAGCAGAACCAAATAACAATGTAGCACAATATACTGCCCCAAAAGCTGTCCCTCTGTGGTGGCCATCAATAGCTATCTGTCCTCCTCCAGTCATCTATGGAGCAGGGGGCTTAGGAGGTGAGGTGCGGGCCATGTGCTGTCGCTGGCTGGGTACCCGAGTAAGTCAATGGTTCCGGATCCGTTTTCTCAGACACATTATCCCATGACCACTGCATGCAGCGTTTTCTGTCCGGCCAAATGGGACGGAATGTAATCTGGTGACTCCGTTCTGTTCAGTTTTGTCCCCATTGACAGTGAAGGGACAGAACTGAAGCGTTTTCCTCCGGTATTGAGATCCTACGACATATCTCAATACCGGAAAGGAGAATCCTGCAGCACAGAGGACACTACATTCCTAGTCCAATAACTTGTACTTACTGCAATGTCCAGTACGGGGGCTGCACAACCTGCCCTTTAACCCTTTCTACCTCTGCCTTCCCAGAGCCATAACTTGTTTATTTGTCTGTTCACATCGCCAGATCTGGGCTTGTTTTTTGCAGGACAAGTTGTACTTTCCAACCCCACCATTTAATATTGCATATGATGTAGGGGGAAGCCGGAAATAAATTCCAAATGGGGTGAAATTGCAAAAAAAGCTATTCCACCACAGTTTTACGTTTTTTTTTTATTTATGACGTTCAATGTGCGATAAAACTGACCCGTTAATATTATTCTACAGGTCAGTACGAATCCGGCGATACCTTATATGTATAGTTTTTCCTGGGGGCTCATGTTTTGCGGGGCGAACTGAACTTTTACTTGATGCCTTTCTGGGGGGTGTATGACTTTTTGATCACTTTTTATAAAAAAAAAATTGTTTTGCTGTTTGCCGTATGAGGAATATATTTTGTTTTCGCAAAACCCGTGATGTGTAATTTTTTAATTTTTTTTTATTTTGGGAAAAGAGGTGTAATTTTTGAATTCTTATGTTTTACACTTTTTTTTATATTTTCCATAGGGAACTATAACAAGCGACCATTAGATTGCTGTTCTCATAGACCCCAGTGCACTAGCCTTGGAGTCTATGAGAAAATAGCTTGTTTCCTATGGAGCCCTATTACAGGTTAGAGCTCCACAGGAAAGACTGTGCAGCCGACTCCTGTCATTCACAAAGACGGGGGCTGCTGCATGCATGCTCGGCTTCTCCGATCGCCGCAGGGGGGAGCCGGAGCATCACCGGAAGCGCACGCTTCCAGTGTTTTATGCGCTCAGATGCCGTGGTCAAGATTGACCACGGCATCTGAGGGGTTAAATGTCTGCGAACAACATTACTGCCGGTTGCGGACATTAGCCATAGGTGTCTGCTATAAGAAACAGGCGGTCACCCGCGGCTATGGCGCCCGCTCCACTCAGGAGCGGGCGCTATCTTTAAAGACCCGGCCAGCGCCGTACTATTACGGCGTACTGTTAAAGGGCTCATGCACACAAACATATTTTTGGTCTGCATCTGATCAGCATTTTTTGTGGGTCTGATGCGGACCCATTCACTTCAGTGGGGCTGTAACAGATACGGACAGCACACCATGTGTGTCCACATCTGTATGTCCATTCTGTGGTCCTGCAAAATAATAGAACATGTCCTATTCTTCTCCGCATTATAGACAAGGATAGGACTATTCTATAGACAGCAGGACCTTCGGTTTTGCGAAATGCAGAACGCATAGAGCAGTATCCATGTTCTGCAAATCCACAATTTGCAGACCGCAAAAATGCCAATGGTCGTGTGCATGAGCCCTAAAAGAGAGGACGCGGAAGCATTTGTCAACAGCAAAAAAAAAGTTAACTCTTCCTCGGCCTCCAAACATTTCATAGATTTTTTTCCCCCCTTAAGTGGGGAAAATTGGCTTCTACTCCACAGGGTATTATTTTCCTTCCTCTGGATCAGCTTGCAGGATAACAGGCCGAACTGGATGGACAAATGTCTTTTTTCGGCCTTATGTAGTATGTTACTGAAAAAGTAAAATGATGAGGGAGGGCGGGGGGGATACAAAAAAGATGACTGAACAAGAGGCGTACTGAAATCTAGATATCCAGAAAGATGGAATGAGGGATAACATCCCACTATTGCTAATGGTGATGAGCGGAGCGAACTGCGGATCCTAGATACAAAGTCACTTCCCTCAAAACTTCGGATTAACGCTGTATGGAGATCTGTCTCCTTACAGCATTAAAATGTACGCCCTCCGATGAGGAGAAGTCTCGCAAGAGTTCATGGAATTACTGCGGCTTTTGAAGTGGAATACGACTTTAAAACTTGGATCCGAACTCGGCTTAAGATCCGAGGTACCAGTCAGAACCATAGGAGCACAGTGTAATTCTACTAGACTCCAATGCATACATGCCCCAACATGAGCCCTCGCACAGCTCCGTGCACATAATAATTGTATTAAAAATTAATCATACATAAGGATGAGAATATGCTGATGCTAAGAAAAACTTTTTTTTTTCCCAAAAGTTTACTCCCCCCCCCCCCCCCCCCCCCCAGTATTAAAACACAAGAAAAACTATACACATTTGATATCATTATAATTGTAGGGACCCGGTGAATGGAAGTAACAGGTCAGTTTTACCTCATAGGAAATGCTGTAAAAACAAAAGCCATAAAACTTTGACGGAATTGTGTGTTTTTTTTTTTTTTTAGAATTCCACCCCATTTGGAATTTTCCCCCCCCGCTTCCCACTACATTGTATGCAACTGTAAATGGTGCCATTAAAAAGTACAACTTGTCCCGCAACAAAAAAAACTTGCATATGGCTATTTGATTGGAAAAATAAAAAAGTTATTGCTTTGGGAAGGCTGGGCGGAAAAAATGGAAAATTGTCTGAACATTAAAGGGTTACTGTCCCAGGATTATTTTTTATTTTTTTTTGGGGGGGGGGGGGGGGGGGGATCACTGAGTGCAGACCAGAATCTGAGACGTCACTGAAACATGTTAGCTTATGTTCTGATTAGCTTCTTTTTTTTTTTTGCGCCCTGACTTTAGAATGTATTCTGTGTCATACTCCAGGCTGATCGATCATCTAGTAGATGATTTATTCGAACACTGTAGCAAGAAAAAAAATGACCTCCTTCCTCCTGTTACAATTTCCTTGCACAAATTTGCTCCATTGATATAGACTAAATCTGCAAGCAGATCCTCAATATGCAAACTGCAGAAACTCAGGAGACGTTTGAGAGTCGGCCTTAAATTTCTACAGCAAATACATAGCAGAGAAGGGAAAAGGTGTATTCCTCACATTCCTGATGGATCCACTTCTGACTGGCACAAAGAATGTATTTTATATTGTATGTGTCTCTCCAGCCTAAGGCCAGATTCACATCAGCTTATTACGGACATATTATCCATCTGTATTATGCACATGTGTCCCAACCACAGGTTCAGCTGACATCAACTCACAGCATCATAGATACATGTGCACGTAACATAGATAGATATGTCTGTTGGAATGTGACAAATTTTATGTAATTGTTTTAACAAAAAAAAATCATAAAATCTATTATTAATCTTAACAGAAAATCCCTGTGAGAAGCCTGAAGGAAACATCATGTTCTCTCTAGATTATAAAGAAGATGAAGATACCAGGCAGCGCTCTTCAGGAGAAAACTTCATTACCTGTAATGTACATCCAGGACTTCACAATGCAGAGCCATCAAATAATTCCCCCAAGAATGAGGAACTTTCTAATGACCAATCACAGATTATTAACACAAGTCCAAATCTATCATATAATCATCCTAAACATGAGGAATCTTCTCCTGACCAATCACAGATTATTACCCCAAATATAGGGCAGAAACGGGGTAAAAGGTTTAATTGTCAGGAACGTGGAAAACAGTTGAGATATAGGTCAGAGCTTTCTGTAAACAGAAGTAGTCACACAGAAGAGAAGCCGTATTCATGTTCAGAATGTGGGAAATGCTTTATCGAGAAATCAAGCCTTGATCAACATAAAGGAATTCACACAGGAGAGAAGCCATATTCATGTTCAGAATGTGGCAAATGTTTCACACATAAAAAAGGTCTTACTACACATCTCCGAATTCACACAGGAGAGAAGCCATATTCATGTTCAGAATGTGGAAAATGCTTTAATCGGAAATCAAGCCTTGATCAACATAAAAGAAATCACACAGGAGAGAAGCCATATTCATGTTCAGAATGTGGGAAATGCTTTCACCTGAAATCAAGCTTTTATCGACATAAAATAATTCACACAGGAGAGAAGCCATATTCATGTTCAGAATGTGGCAAATGTTTCACACAAAAAAAAGGTCTTACTACACATCTCAGAATCCACACTGGAGAGAAGCCATATTTATGTTCAGAATGTGGGAAATGCTTTCACCTGAAATCAAGTCTTTATCAACACAAAAGAATTCACACAGGAGAAAAGCCATATTCATGTTCAGAATGTGGCAAATGTTTCACACAAAAAAAAGGTCTTACTACACATCTCAGAATCCACACTGGAGAGAAGCCGTATTCATGTTCAGAATGTGGGAAATGTGTTACCAATAAATCAAGTCTTGATTATCATAAAAGAACTCACACAGGAGAGAAGCCATATTCATGTTCAGAATGTGGGAAATGTGTTACCAATAAATCAAGTCTTGATTATCATAAAAGAACTCACACACGAGAGAAGCCAAATTCATGTTCAGAGTGTGGTAAATGTTTTCCAGATAAATCATATCTAGTTGCACATCAGAGAATTCACACAGGAGAGAAGCCATATTCATGTTCAGAATGTGGGATATGTTTTAACCGCAAATCAACTCTTTATCAACACAAAAGAATTCACACAGGAGAGAAGCCTTATTCATGTTCAGAATGTGGAAAATGTTTCACAGGAAAAAAAAGTCTTACTATACATCAACGAATTCACACAGGAGAAAAACCATTTTTATGTTCAGAATGTGGAAAATGTTTCACAGGACAAAAAAGTCTTACTATACATCAACGAATTCACACAGGATTAAAACCATTTTCATGTTCAGAATGTGGAAAATGTTTTAGCCAGAAATCAACCCTTGATCAACATAAGAGAATACACACAGGAGAGAAGCCTTATTCATGTTCAGAATGTGGGAAATGTTTTGGACATAAATCAAACTTTTTAAAACATGAGCGAATTCACACAGGAGGAAGCCGTATTCATGTTCAGAGTGTATGAAATATTTTATTAAGAAATCACATCTTGATCAGCATAAAATAATTCATACAGGAGAAAAGCCTTATTCATGTTCAGTATGTGGGAAAAGTTTCACAGAAAAAAAATCTTACTACACATCTGAGAATTCACACAGGAGAGAGACCATTTTTATGTTCAGAATGTGGAAAATGCTTTGTCAGGAAATCAAATCTTAATCAACATAAGAGAATCCACACAGGAGAGAAACCATTTTCATGTTCAGAATGTGGGAAATGCTTTAACTGAAAATCAGGACTTGATCAACATAAAAGAATTCACACAGGAGAGAAGCCATATTCATGTTCAGAGTGTAGTAAATGCTTTAACCAGAAATCAAGCCTTGATATGCATAAGATAATTCACAGAGGAGATAAACCATTTTCATGTTCAGAATGTGGAAAATGCTTTCCCAAGAAATTAAGGCTTGATCGACATAAGAGATCCACACAGGAGCGAGGACATGTTGATGTTTTGTGTAAGAATAATGTTTTACAAAGAAATTAGTCTTTCAAACTTGCAGACATGTGTGTTCATTTTACCGCAATCTCCCAATATTGTATGCAAGTGAGCAACAGACGTCATACTCAAAAGTTGCTGGTAAAAAAAACAACCTTTTGTTTCTTTTTACTTCATTCCAATATAAAATGGTGGTACATCATGAGGGACGCTGAGACAGACATCGTTTACACCTCCTCCCCTCCACGTGATGTTTCGGCAGAACACGCCCCCTTACTTATGCGTGCAGGTAGAGGGGTAGGTGGGATTTTTATAGCACCAACAGCTGATACATACAGTCAGGTCCATAAATATTGGGACATCAACACAATTATAACATTTTTGGCTCTATACACCACCACAATGGATTTGAAATGAAACAAACAAGATGTCCTTGAACTGCAGACTGTCAGCTTTTATTTGAGGGTATTTACATCCAAATCAGGTGAACAGTGCAGGAATTACAACATTTTGCATATGTGCCTCCCACTTGTTAAGGGACCACAAGTAATGGGACAAAATAATAATCATAAATCAAACTTTCACTTATTAATGCTTGGTCGCAAATCCTTTGCAGTCAATTACAACCTGAAGTCTGGAACGCATAGACATCACCAGATGCTGGGTTTCATCCCTGGTGATGCTTTGCCAGGCCTCTACTGCAACTGTCTTCAGTTCCTGCTTGTTCTTGGGGCATTTTCCCTTCCGTTTTGTCTTCAGCAAGTGAAATGCTCAATCGGATTCAGGTCCGGTGATTGACTCGGCCATTGCATAACATTCCACTTCTTTCCCTTAAAAAACTCTTTGGTTGCTTTTGCAGAATGCTTTGGGTCATTGTCCTTCTGCACTGTGAAGCGCTGTCCAATGAGTTCTGAAGCATTTGGCTGAATATGAGCAGATAATATTGCCCGAAACACTTCAGAATTCATCCTGCTGCTTTTGTCAGCAGTCACATCATCAATAAATACAAGAGAAGCAGTTCCATTGGCAGCCATACATGCCCACGCCATGACACTACCACCACCATGCTTCACTGATGAGGTGGTATGCTTAGGATCATGAGCAGTTCCTTTCCTTCTCCATACTCTTCTCTTCCCATCACTCTGGTACAAGTTGATCTTGTTCTCATCTTTCCATAGGATTTTGTTCCAGAACTGTGAAGGCTTTTTTAGATGTCGTTTGGCAAACTCTAATCTGCCTTCCTGTTTTTGAGGCTCACGAATGGTTTACATCTTGTGGTGAACCCTCTGTATTCACTCTGGTTAAGTCTTCTCTTGATTGTTGACCTTGACACACATACACCTACCTCCTGGAGAGTGTTCTTGATCTGGCCAAATGTTGTGAAGGGTGTTTTCTTCACCAGGGAAAGAAGTCTTCGGTCATCCACCACAGTTATTTTCCATGGTCTTCCGGGTCTTTTGGTGTTGCTGAGCTCACCGGTGCATTCCTTCTTTTTAACCGCCTCAGGACCGCCGTACGCAGGATTGCTTCCTGGCGGCGGCCCTGCTATTCTGGGTGGACGCATATACACGTCCTCCCGCGAGAGGCGAGATTTCCTGTGAACGCGCGCACACAGGATCGGAAGGTAAGCAAGTGGATCTACAGCCTGCCAGCGGCGATCATTCGCTGGCAGGCTGTAGATGCGATTTTTTTAACCCCTAACAGATATATTAGACGCTGTTTTGATAACAGCGTCTAATATACCTGCTACCTGGTCCTGTGGTGGTCCCTTTTGCTTGGATCGACCACCAGAGGACACAGACAGCTCTGTATTAAGCACCACACTACACTACACCCCGCCGTCACTTATTAACCCCTGATCACCCCATATAGACTCCCTGATCACCCCCCTGTCATTGATCACCCCCCTGTAAGGCTCCATTCAGACGTCCGTATGTTTTTTACGGATCCACGGATACATGGATCGGATCCGCAAAACACATACGGACGTCTGAATGGAGCCTTACAGGGGGTGATCAATGACAGGGGGGTGATCACCCCATATAGACTCCCTGATCACCCCCCTGTCATTTATCACCCCCCTGTCATTGATCCCCCCCCTGTAAGGCTCCATTCAGACGTCCGTATGTTTTTTACGGATACATGGATCGGATCCACGAAACACATACAGACGTCTGAATGGAGCCTTACAGGGGGGGATCACCCCATATAGACTCCCTGATCACCCCCCTGTCATTGATCACCCCCTTGTAAGGCTGGCTCCATTCAGACGTCCGTATGTGTTTTGCGGATCCACGGATGCATGGATCGGATCCGCAAAACACATACGGACGTCTGAATGGAGCCTTACAGGGGGGTGATCAATGACAGTGGGGTGATCACCCCATATAGACTCCCTGATCACCCCCCTGTCATTGATCACCCCCCTGTAAGGCTCCATTCAGACATTTTTTTGGCCCAAGTTAGCGGAAATTATTATTATTTTTTTTTCTTACAAAGTCTCATATTCCACTAACTTGTGTCAAAAAAAAAATTCACATGAACTCACCATACCCCTCACGGAATCCAAATGCGTAAAATTTTTTTGACATTTATATTCCAGACTTCTTCTCACGCTTTAGGGCCCCTAAAATGCCAGGGCAGTATAAATACCCCACATGTGACCCCATTTCGGAAAAAAGACACCCCAAGGTATTCTGTGAGGGGCATATTGAGTCCATGAAAGATTGAAATTTTTGTCCCAAGTTAGCGGAAAGGGAGACTTTGTGAGAAAAAACAAAAAAAATTCCACTAACTTGTGCCAAAAAAAATAAAAATTTCTATGAACTCGCCATGCCCCTCATTGAATACCTTGGGGTGTCTTCTTTCCAAAATGGGGTCACAAATGTCTGGGATCCAAATGTCTAAAAATGCCCTCCTAAAAGAAATTTGGGCCCCTTTGCGCATCTAGGCTGCAAAAAAGTGTCACACATGTGGTATCGCCGTACTCAGAAGTTGGGGAATGTGTTTTGGGGTGTCATTTTACATATACCCATGCTGGGTGAGATAAATATCTTGGTCAAATGCCAACTTTGTATAAAAAAAATGGGAAAAGTTGTCTTTTGCCGAGATATTTCTCTCACCCAGCATGGGTATATGTAAAAAGACACCCCAAAACACATTGCCCTACTTCTTCTGAGTACGGCGATACCAGATGTGTAACACTTTTTTGCAGCCTAGGTGGGCAAATGGGCCCACATTCCAAAGAGCACCTTAAGGATTTCACAGGGCATTTTTTACAGATTTTGATTTCAAACTACTTCTCACACATTAGGGCCCCTAAAAGGCTAGGGCAGTATAACTACCCCACAAGTGACCCCATTTTGGAAAGAAGACACCCCAAGGTATTCCGTGAGGGGTATGACGAGTTCCTAGAATTTTTTATTTTTTGTCACAAGTTAGCGGAAAATGATGATTATTTTTATTTATTTTTTCTTACAAAGTCTCATATTCCACTAACTTGTGACAAAAAATTAAAACTTCCATGAACTCACTATGCCCATCACGAAGTACCTTGTGGTGTCTTCTTTCCAAAATGGGGTCACTTTTAGGGTAGTTATACTGCCCTTGCATTTTAGGGGACACGAATGCTTGAGAAGTAGTTTGAAATCAAAATGTGTAAAAAATGCCCTGTGAAATCCAAAAGGTGCTTTTTGGAATGTGGGTCCCTCTGCCCACCTAGGCTGCAAAAAAAGTTGGCATTTGACCGAGATATTTCTAGTTCTATGAACTCACTATGCCTATCAGCGAATACCTTAGGGTGTCTACTTTCCAAAATGGGGTCATTTGTGGGGTTTTTCTACTGTCTGGGCATTGTAGAACCTCAGGAAACATGACAGGTGCTCAGAAAGTCAGAGCTGCTTCAAAAAGCAGAAATTCACATTTTTGTACCATAGTTTGTAAACGCTATAACTTTTACCCAAACCATTTTTTTTTTTACCCAAACTTTTTTTTTTAATCAAAGACATGTAGAACAATAAATTTAGAGAAAACTTTATATATGGATGTCGTTTTTTTAAAAAAAAATTACAACTGAAATTGAAAAATGTCATTTAAAAAAAAAAAAAAAGGTAAATTTCGATTAATAACAAAAAAAGTAAAAATGTCAGCAGCAATGAAATACCACCAAATGAAAGCTCTATTAGTGAGAAGAAAAGGAGGTAAAATTCATTTGGGTGGTAAGTTGTATGACCGAGCAATAAACCATGAAAGTAGTGTAGTGCAGAAGTGTAAAAAGTGGCCTGGTCATTAAGGGGGTTTAAGCTAAGGGGGCTGAGGTGGTTAAGAATGTTCCAAACTGTTGTTTTGGCCAGGCCTAATGTTTTTGCTATCTCTGATGGGTTTGTTGTGTTTTTTCAGCCTAATGATGGCTTCACTGATAGTGACAGCTCTTTGCATCTCATCTTGAGAGCTGACAGCAACAGATTCAAAATGCAAATAGCAGACTTGGAATGAACTCTGGACCTTTTATCTGCTTATTGTATTATTTGGGATAATGAGGGAATAACACACACCCGGCCATGGGACAGCGGAGAAGCCAATTGTCCCATTACTTTTGGTCCCTTAACAAGTGGGAGGCACATATGGAAACTGCTGTAATTCCTGCACCGTTCACCTGATTTGGATGTAAATCCCCTCAAATTACAGCTGACAGTCTGCAGGTAAAGCACATCTTGTCCGTTTCATTTTACATCCATTGTGGTGGTGTATAGAGCCAAAAATGTTAGAATTGTGTCCATGTCCCAATATTTATGGACCTGACTGTATATACAAACCATATCGTTTTATACAAAATGCATAGCCATAAATAACCCTAACACATATAAGTGATCAATCATATAAATGCACTAAAGCTACAAATTTAATTTAACCCTTTAGCTATTAAAAACTGGAGTTTTACTATCCAAAAGGTCTCCCTTTGTAACAATCTCCTACTGTTATCCTCCTCATGGACTCCACTTTTTACCACCTCCAGAATCTGACACCTGATGGGACCGATCATAAAAATGTTGGGCGACCGTAGTTTCACCTTGTTTTTTCACCTCCACTGTTTCCATCTTACTCTCTCTACTGAGTTCCTTCCTAAGGCTGGACTTATGCTCATTGATTCTGATCCATATAGCCCGAGATGTTTGCCCAACATATCTTACCACATGGGCATTTCAAGCAGTATATGACATTACATGTCTCGTACGTTGCAAAATCCTTAATTTGTATCCTGTCTCCCTGTGTGGGGTGCACTACAGCGTCATCTTTAATTATAGCATTACAATTCCCACAGCTGAGGCATGGAATAACGCCCTCTCCTGGGTTGCAAGGAAACTCTGTCTTTCCATTTTTTTTAGGGTGTATGTCACTTCTATTTAGCATGTTATTCAGAGAGGCAAAAAGTGGGTTATCAACAAACATTCTCCCAAATGTTTGATCATGTCTTAGTACAGGGGTGGTCAACCTGTGGCTCTTGAGCTGCATGTGGCTCTTTGCTTCTTCAAGTGTGGCTCTAGCTGTGTAGCCAGGAAGCAGTCAGGCCGGCTCACTCTCCACCCTATGCTCAGATCTCATTTCCTGATCGGGCCCTGATGCACACAGTGTGAGAAGGTAGTACGCGGAGAAACGGACTATGACCTGACGTTGTGCTAATCAAGTCACAGTAGAGAGCGTGTCAGACCAGAAGAGTAGCAGGTGCCCGAGCAGAAGCCCAGTGCTTGATCAGGAGAGGGAAGAGTTTTTTTTTTTAAGTTATAGAACTGAGCTTGGTGGTCTAATCTAAGCATGGGAGGTTCTACTTGTGTTAACTAAAATGTAATGTTGATAAGTGCAAAATAATGCACCTGGGGCGTAAAAACCCAGTGGATTCAGTGTTTTTGTAGGTTAATTTAAAGCCAGTCATGCCCACACGTATACAAATTATGTGTGTCAGTGAAAATCACAGAAGTATTGAGTTCAGATACCTGTCAAATGACAGATCCAACCAAAAGACCCGTGAAGATGGGGTAAATCGTATAGAACCCTATTAATAGATGAGCAGAGAATGGCTCATAGTTCCTCTATGTGCCAAAACGCATAACTCGGGCCCCTCACATTTGTAGGGGACCCAAGTGGAGGTATTATCCTCCAATGCCTGGATTATTTTGGATTCAGGGGGATGTTTTTATTACTAGTACCAATAAGATATTATTATGGGTCTCTTCAATTGCATATATGGAGTCTGGCAGAGGGAGTGAGACCCCAAATCATCGGGTGGACCTTGTTTCCTCAATGTAGCAGCTAAATGAAAGCTGCTCGTTGAGGCCAGTGGGGTGGGAGGTCTTTAGCTCGAATATCCACCAAGTCTCCCTCTGCAGTATCCTCCTATCCCAGTTTCCCCCTCTCTTCAGGGGAGGGATCAATTCAATGCCCATGAAAGTCATACCCTTGAAATTTCCATTATGACTAGTTTCTATGTGTTTGGCTAATGGGGTATCTCTTTTATGCCTTATGTCCCCAAGGTGCTCCCCCACCCTCCTTCGGAGTTCCCGGGTTGTTTTGCCCACATATTCAAGGCAAAGGAGAAGAGCACTGCCCCCAACAGAGAGATGGAGGAGGAGACCACCGACTGCAGAGAGAGGAGCGGACCTCCACTAATGGCCGAGCTGTGAGAGCGGAGAAGAGCACTGCCCCCAAAAGAGAGATGAAGGAGGAGACCACTGACTGCAGAGAGAGAAGCGGACCTCCACTAATGACTGTGGTGTGAGAGCGGAGAAGAGCACTGCCCCCAACAGAGAGATGGAGGAGGAGACCACCGACTGCAGAGAGAGGAGCGGACCTCCACTAATGGCCGAGCTGTGAGAGCGGAGAAGAGCACTGCCCCCAACAGAGAGATGGAGGAGGAGACCACCGACTGCAGAGAGAGGAGCGGACCTCCACTAATGGCCGAGCTGTGAGAGCGGAGAAGAGCACTGCCCCCAACAGAGAGATGGAGGAGGAGACTACCGACTGCAGAGAGAGGAGCGGACCTCCACTAATGACTGTGCTGTGAGAGCGGAGAAGAGCACTGCCCCCAACAGAGAGATGGAGGAGGAGACCACCGACTGCAGAGAGAGGAGCGGACCTCCACTAATGACTGTGCTGTGAGAGCGGAGAAGAGCACTGCCCCCAACAGAGAGATGGAGGAGGAGACCACCGACTGCAGAGAGAGGAGCGGACCTCCATTAATGGCTGAGCTGTGAGAGCAGAGAAGAGCACTGCCCCCAACAGAGAGATGGAGGAGGAGACCACCGACTGCAGAGAGGAGGAGCGGACCTCCACTAATGGCTGAGCAGTGAGAGCAGAGAAGAGCACTGCCCCCAACAGAGAGATGGAGGAGGAGACCACCGACTGCAGAGAGAGAAACGGACCTCCACTAATGACTGTGCTGTGAGAGCGGAGAAGAGCACTGCCCCCAACAGAGAGATGGAGGAGGAGACCACCGACTGCAGAGAGAGGAGCGGACCTCCACTAATGGCTGAGCAGTGAGAGCAGAGAAGAGCACTGCCCCCAACAAAGAGATGGAGGAGGAGACCACCGACTGCAGAGAGGAGCGGACCTCCACTAATGGCCGAGCTGTGAGAACGGAGAAGAGCACTGCCCCAACAGAGAGATGGAGGAGGAGACCATCGACTGCAGAGAGGAGAGGACCTCCACTAATGGCCGAGCTGTGAGAGCGGAGAAGAGCACTGCCCCCAACAGAGAGATGGAGGAGGAGACCACCGACTGCAGAGAGAGGAGCTGACCTCCATTAATGGCTGAGCTGTGAGAGCAGAGAAGAGCACTATCCCCAACAGAGAGATGGAGGAGGAGACCACCGACTGCAGAGAGGAGGAGCGGACCTCCACTAATGGCTGAGCAGTGAGAGCAGAGAAGAGCACTGCCCCCAACAGAGAGATGGAGGAGGAGACCACCGACTGCAGAGAGAGGACCGGACCTCCACTAATGACTGCTGTGAGAGTGGAGAAGAGCACTGCCCCCAACAGAGAGATGGAGGAGGAAACCACCGACTGCAGAGAGAGGAGCGGACCTCTACTAATGGCTGAGCAGTGAGAGCAGAGAAGAGCACTGCCCCCAACAGAGAGATGGAGGAGGAGACCACCGACTGCAGAGAGGAGCGGACCTCCACTAATTGATGAGCAGTGAGAGCAGAGAAGAGCACTGCCCCCAACAGAGAGATGGAGGAGGAGACCACCGACTACAGAGACAGGAGCGGACCTCCACTAATGACTGTGCTGTGAAAGCGGAGAAGAGCACTGCCCCCAACAGAGAGATGGAGGAGGAGACCACTGACTGCAGAGAGAGGAGCGGACCTCCACTAATGGCTGAGCAGTGACAGCAGAGAAGAGCACTGCCCCCAACAGAGAGATGGAGGAGGAGGCCACCGACTGCAGAGAGGAGCGGACCTCCACTAATGGTCGAGCTGTGAGAGCGGAGAAGAGCACTGCCCCCAACAGAGAGATGGAGGAGGAGACCACCGACTGCAGAGAGAGGAGCGGACCTCCATTAATGGCTGAGCTGTGAGAGCAGAGAAGAGCACTGCCCCCAACAGAGAGATGGAGGAGGAGACCACCGACTGCAGAGAGGAGGAGCGGACCTCCACTAATGGCTGAGCAGTGAGAGCAGAGAAGAGCACTGCCCCCAACAGAGAGATGGAGGAGGAGACCACCAACTGCAGAGAGGAGCGGACCTCCACTAATGGCCGAGCTGTGAGAACGGAGAAGAGCACTGCCCCAACAGAGAGATGGAGGAGGAGACCACCGACTGCAGAGAGAGGAGCGGACCTCTACTAATGGCCGAGCTGTGAGAGCGAAGAAGAGCACTGCCCCCAACAGAGAGATGGAGGAGGAGACCACCGACTGCAGAGAGAGGAGCGGACCTCTACTAATGGCCGAGCTGTGAGAGCGAAGAAGAGCACTGCCCCCAGCAGAGAGATGGAGGAGGAGACCACCGACTGCAGAGAGAGGAGCAGACCTCCACTAATGGCCGAGCTGTGAGAGCGGAGAAGAGCACTGCTCCCAACAGAGAGATGGAGGAGGAGACCACCGACTGCAGAGACAGGAGCGGACCTCCACTAATGTCTGAGCTGTGAGAACGGAGAAGAGCACTGCCCCAACAGAGAGATGGAGGAGGAGACCACCGACTGCAGAGAGAGGAGCGGACCTCTACTAATGGCCGAGCTGTGAGAGCGAAGAAGACCACTGCCCCCAACAGAGAGATGGAGGAGGAGACCACCGACTGCAGAGAGAGGAGCAGACCTCCACTAATGGCCAAGCTGTGAGAGCGGAGAAGAGCACTGCTCCCAACAGAGAGATGGAGGAGGAGACCACCGACTGCAGAGACAGGAGCGGACCTCCACTAATGTCTGAGCTGTGAGAACGGAGAAGAGCACTGCCCCAACAGAGAGATGGAGGAGGAGACCACCGACTGCAGAGAGAGGAGCGGACCTCCACTAATGGTCGAGCTGTGAGAGCGGAGAAGAGCACTGCCCCCAACAGAGAGATGGAGGAGGAGACCACCGACTGCAGAGAGAGGAGCGGACCTCCATTAATGGCTGAGCTGTGAGAGCAGAGAAGAGCACTGCCCCCAACAGAGAGATGGAGGAGGAGACCACCGACTGCAGAGAGGAGGAGCGGACCTCCACTAATGGCTGAGCAGTGAGAGCAGAGAAGAGCACTGCCCTCAACAGAGAGATGGAGGAGGAGACCACCGACTGCAGAGGAGCGGCCCTCCACTAATGGCCGATCTGTGAGAACGGAGAAGAGCACTGCCCCAACAGAGAGATGGAGGAGGAGACCACCGTCTGCAGAGAGAGGAGCGGACCTCCACTAATGGTCGAGCTGTGAGAGCGGAGAAGAGCACTGCCCCCAACAGAGAGATGGAGGAGGAGACCACTGACTGCAGAGAGAGGAGCTGACCTCCACTAATAGCCGAGCTTTGAGAATGGAGAAGAGCACTGCCCCTAACAGAGAGATGGAGGAGGAGACCACCGACTGCAGAGAGAGGGGACTTCCACTAATGGCCGAGCTGTGAGAGTGGAGAAGAGCACTGTCCCCAACAGAGAGATAGAGGAGAAGACCACCGACTGCAGAGAGGAGCGGACCTCCACTAATGGGCGAGCTGTGAGAGTGGAGAAGAGCACTGCCCCCAACAGAGAGATGGAGGAGGAGACCACCGACTGCAGAGAGGAGCGGACCTCCACTAATGGCCGAGCTGTGAGAACGGAGAAGAGCACTGCCCCAACAGAGAGATGGAGGAGGAGACCACCGACTGTAGAGAGGAGCGGACCTCCACTAATGGCCGAGCTGTGAGAACGGAGAAGAGCACTGCCCCCAACAGAGAGATGGAGGAGGAGACCACCGACTGCAGAGAGAGGAGTGGACCTCCACTAATGGCAAAGCTGTGAGAGCGGAGAAGAGCACTGCCCCCAACAA
The DNA here is from genome assembly GCF_905171765.1 of Bufo bufo. Taxonomy (NCBI): domain Eukaryota; kingdom Metazoa; phylum Chordata; class Amphibia; order Anura; family Bufonidae; genus Bufo; species Bufo bufo. Next base: position 6,209,693 of record NC_053392.1, on the reverse strand, counting down.
AGAGATGGAGGAGGAGACCACCGACTGCAGAGAGAGGAGCGGACCTCCACTAATGGCTGAGATGTGAGAGCGGAGAAGATCACTATCCCCAACAGAGAGATGGAGGAGGAGACCACCGACTGCAGAAAGGAGCGGACCACCACTAATGGCCGAGCTGTGAGAACGGAGAAGAGCACTGCCCCTAACAGAGAGATGGAGGAGGAGACCACCGACTGCAGAGAGGAGCGGACCTCCACTAATGGCCGAGCTGTGAGAACGGAGAAGAGCACTGCCCCTAACAGAGAGATGGAGGAGGAGACCACCGACTGCAGAGAGAGGAGCGGACCTCCACTAATGGCCGAGCTGTGAGAACGGAGAAGAGCACTGCCCCCAACAGAGAGATGGAGGAGGAGACCACCGACTGCATAGAGGAGCGGACCTCCACTAATGGCCGAGCTGTGAGAGCGGAGAAGAGCACTGCCCCCAACAGAGAGATGGAGGAGGAGACCACCGACTGCAGAGAAGAGCGGACCTCCACTAATGGCCGAGCTGTGAGAGCAGAGAAGAGCACTGTCCCCAACAGAGAGATGGAGGAGGAGACCACCGACTGCAGAGAGAGGAGCAGACCTCCACTAATGGCCGAGCTGTGAGAGCGGAGAAGAGCACTGCCCCCAACAGAGAGATGGAGGAGGAGACCACCGACTGCAGAGAGGAGCGGACCTCCACTAATGGCCGAGCTGTGAGAACGGAGAAGAGCACTGCCCCCAACAGAGAGATGGAGGAGGAGACCACCGACTGCAGAGAGGAGCGGACCTCCACTAATGGCCGAGCTGTGAGAACGGAGAAGAGCACTGCCCCTAACAGAGAGATGGAGGAGGAGACCACCGACTGCAGAGAGAGGAGCGGACCTCCACTAATGGCCGAGCTGTGAGAACGGAGAAGAGCACTGCCCCCAAAAGAGAGATGGAGGAGGAGACCACCGACTGCAGAGAGGAGCGGACCTCCACCAATGGCCGAGCTGTGAAAGCGGAGAAGAGCACTGCCCCCAACAGAGAGATGGAGGAGGAGACCACCGACTGCAGAGAGGAGCGGACCTCCACTAATGGCCGAGCTGTGAGAACGGAGAAGAGCACTGCCCCCAACAGAGAGAGGAAACCAACTGCCACCCATCACAGGAGGAGGTAGAGGAGGAGAGGACTACGACTCCCATCATGTCCAGCCTGTTATTATGTGATATCAGAGGACATTACAGGAGGAGGTAGGAGAGGACTACAACTCCCAGCATGTCCAGCCTGTTATTATGTGATACCAGAGGACATTACAGGAGGAGGTAGGAGAGGACTACAACTCCCAGCCTCTCTGTAGAGATTTCCCGCTTTCTTCGTTTTCCAGGTTTTCACAGTTTCCTCACAATTACTTTTCTTCAACCTTGCTGAGCTCCTCCCCTTCACTGATCACATGATAGTGACGTCACCGCAGGTCTTTCCTAAACAGATATCTTCTACATTGCTGAGCTCCGCCCCTCAGGTCACATGACATTATTACAGGTCCTTTACCAGCACATACATTGTACACTGCTACACTCCGCCCCTCTAGCATTAATCACATGACGATGACGTCACCGCAGGTCCTTCCTCCGTCAGTCTCCATGGAGAAGCTGCCCCCGGCCGCCATGATGGAGGCTCCCCTCCCAGGTAACAGGAGCTGTGGACGGGTCTGCTCCGGGCTGACACTGCTGGATGTGCGGGGAGATTCCTGGGGTCCCGGGCCGCTGTCTGTGGGAAGTAGAGATGGGAAGTTCGAATCTTTTTCATGAATCGGATCTTCGGTTCACTTCCTGAGCCGGCAGAAGCCAGTGAACTGAAGATCAGTGCGCATGCTCAGCTCATCGGATCTTCGGTAACTTGCCGAGTCGGCTCTCAGGTAAACCGAAGGTCAGGAGGGACTCACTCCTGGCAAACACAGCTCTGCTGCAGTGAATGCAGTGGAGCAGACTGGGATGTAATTACACTGTATAGTTATTGCAGGGATTTAGATAATGGTCTAAGAGTTTATTAGTTAAAAGAATCCTGTCACCGAGTCCCTGCCAGGCTTCCTACTCTGCTACATTGCTGCAAGCACCCTCTACACACACAGCTCTGCTACATGCAATACTATACCCCCCCATAGCACCCTCTACACACACAGCTCTGCTACATGCAATACTATACCCCCCCATAGCACCCTCTACACACACAGCTCTGCTACATGCAATACTATACCCCCCCATAGCACCCTCTACACACACAGCTCTGCTACATGCAATACTATACCCCCCCATAGCACCCTCTACACACACAGCTCTGCTACATGCAATACTATACCCCCCCATAGCACTTCTACACACACAGCTCTGCTACATGCAATACTATACCCTCCTATAGCACTTTATACACACAGCTCTGCTACATGCAATACTATACCCCCCTATAGCACCCTATACACACACAGCTCTGCTACATGCAATACTATAGCACCCTATACACACACAGCTCTGCTACATGCAATACTATACCCCTCCCATAGCACCCTATACACACACAGCTCTGCTACATGCAATACTATACAACCACCCCCCACCCACGGACTTGTCAGGAGACAGGGAGCCGCAGAGCAGGACGCCCGGCAGGGACTCGGTGACACGTCTGTGACTCATTAGATTCTTTTAACTAATAAACTCAGACGATTCTGAGTCCCTGCGACTCCCCCTGGGCTGTGAGTCAGTGCTGGCTGCCTCTGATTGGTTGGAGGGCGGGGCGGGGCTAGCTTCCTGCTGCCTCTATGCTAATCTGACTGAGCGGCTTCACACGGATCGGCTCAGTCAGAGGAACCGACTCTTCCGGTTCAGTGAACTGAATCCATTCAAAAGAACGATTCGTTCATGATCCGGACATCGCTAGTGTGAAGGTCCCGGGTCGCGGTCTGTGGGAAGGTCCCGGGCCGCGGTCTGTGGGAAGGTCCCGGGCCGCGGTCTGTGGGAAGGTCCCGGGCCGTGGTCTGTGGGAAGGTCCCGGGCCGCGGTCTGTGGGAAGGTTGCGGTCTGTGGGAAGGTCCCGGGTCGCGGTCTGTGGGAAGGTCCCGGGTCGCGGTCTGTGGGAAGGTGTCCGATAGGTGCAGGACCCTCCTCTGGATTTATACGGGGCCCACATTAGTTTCTATGGGAGTGCCGACAGTATCCAAGCAGCGCACGTGGCTATAGGATCCCACTGGGCGTGTCCCTTGTGATGCAGCTGAACATAGTAACATAGTTTATAAGGCTGAAAAAAAGCCTCCGTCCATCCAGTCAATCCTGTTATCCTGCAAGTGGATCCAGAGGAAGGAAAATACCCTGTGAGAGAGAAGCCAATGTTCCTCACTTTAGGGGAAGAAAATCCCTTCCCGACTCCAATCAGAATAACTCCCTGGATCAGCGACCCCTCTCTAGTGACTATAACCTGTAATATTATTACACTCCAGAAATACACCCAGGCCCCTCCTGAACTCTTAGCACCCATTCACACGTCTGCATTTTGCGGAATGGAATTGCGGAACCATTCATTTGACTTCCGGGTCCGCATTTCTGTTCCCGAAAAAAATAGAACTTGTCCTATTCTTGTCCACAATTGCGGACAAGAATAGTTATATTCTATTAGTGCCAGCGATGTGTGGTCCGCAAAATGCAGAACGCACATTGCCGTGTCCGTGTTTAGCTGATCCACAGATTTTTAGATCCGCAAAACTCGTTACCGACGTGTGAATGGAGCCTCATAGTGAACTCACCATCAGCACCTCCTCAGGCAGAGAGTCCATAGTCTCACTGCTCTTACAGTAAAGAGTCCATAGTCTCACCGCTCTTACCGTAAAGAGTCCATAGTCTCACTGCTCTTACCATAAAGAGTTCATAGTCTCACCGCTCTTACAGTAAAGAGTCCATAGTCTCACCGCTCTTACAGTAAAGAGTCCATAGTCTCACTGCTCTTACAGTAAAGAGTCCATAGTCTCACTGCTCTTACAGTAAAGAGTCCATAGTCTCACTGCTCTTACAGTAAAGAGTCCATAGTCTCACTGCTCTTACAGTAAAGAGTCCATAGTCTCACTGCTCTTACAGTAAATAGTCCATAGTCTCACTGTTCTTACAGTAAAGAGTCCATAGTCTCACTGCTCTTACAGTAAAGAGTCCATAGTCTCACTGCTCTTACAGTAAAGAGTCCATAGTCTCACCTCTCTTACAGTAAAGAGTCCATAGTCTCACTGCTCTTACAGTAAAGAGTCCATAGTCTCACCTCTCTTACCGTAAAGAGTCCATAGTCTCACTGCTCTTACAGTAAAGAGTCCATAGTCTCACTGCTTTTACAGTAAAGAGTCCATAGTCTCACTGCTCTTACAGTATAGAGTCCATAGTCTCACCGCTCTTACAGTAAAGAGTCCACAGTCTCACTGCTCTTACAGTAGAGTCCATAGTCTCACTGCTCTTACCGTAAAGAGTCCATAGTCTCACTGCTCTTACCGTAAAGAGTCCATAGTCTCACTGCTCTTACAGTAAAGAGTCCATAGTCTCACTGCTCTTACAGTAAAGAGTCCATAGTCTCACTGCTCTTACAGTAAAAAGTCCATAGTCTCACTGCTCTTACAGTAAAGAGTCCATAGTCTCACTGCTCTTACAGTAAAGAGTCCATAGTCTCACCGCTCTTACAGTAGAGTCCATAGTCTCACTGCTCTTACAGTAAAGAGTCCACAGTCTCACCGCTCTTACAGTAGAGTCCATAGTCTCACCGCTCTTACAGTAAAGAGTCCACAGTCTCAGTCCAAGTACTCGTGCAAATGTCCAGTATCGATAACGATACTGGTGTCGGGACATCCCGTATATATACAGTATACTGTCCTCTGTAGTATATATACAGTATACTGTCCTCTGTAGTATATATACAGTATACTGTCCTCTGTAGTGTATATAAACAGTATACTGTCCTCTGTAGTGTATATATACAGTATACTGTCCTCTGTAGTGTATATATACAGTATACTGTCCTCTGTAGTATATATATACAGTATACTCTCCTCTGTAGCGTATATATACAGTATACTGTCCTCTGTAGTATATATACAGTATACTGTCCTCTGTAGTATATATACAGTATACTGTCCTCTGTAGTATATACATTATACTGTCCTCTGTAGTATATATATACAGTATACTGTCCTCTGTAGTGTGTATATATACAGTATGTCCTCTGTAGAATATACAGTATACTGTCCTCTGTAGAGTATATATACAGTATACTGTCCTCTGTAGTGTATATATACAGTATACTGTCCTCTGTAGTATATATACAGTATACTGTCCTCTGTAGTGTATATATGCAGTATACTGTCCTCTCTAAAAATTTATATTTTACCCCACTAGTGACTGTGACTCCTCCAGTACTGACCCCTGTGGTACCCCACTAGTGACAGTGCCCACTCCAGTACTGACCCCTGTGGTACCCCACTAGTGACGGTGACCCCTCCAGTACTCACCCCTGTGGTACCCCACTAGTGACAGTGACCCCTCCAGTACTGACCCCTGTGGTACCCAACTAGTGACGGTGACCCCTCCAGTACTGACCCCTGTGGTACCCCACTAGTGACAATGACCCCTCCAGTACTGACCCCTTTGGTACCCCACTAGTGACGGTGACCCCTCCAGTACTGACCCCTGAGGTACCCCACTAGTGACGTCGACCCAATCTGAGTGTGTACCAGTAATAACCCCCCTCTGTTTTCTATCACTCAGCCAGTTACTTACCCACATACAGACATTTTCTCCCAGTCCGAGCATTCTCATTTTATATACTAACCTTTCATGTGGTACAGTGTCAGATGCTTTGGAGAAGTCCAGATAAACTATATCGGGGGGCGCTCTCGTCCCTCTATGGGGGTTCAGCCCTGATATCGGGGGGCTCTCGTCCCTTTTTGGGGGTTCTGTCCTGATATTGGGGGGTGCTCTCGTCCCTCTATAGGGGTTCAGCCCTGATATCGGGGGCGCTCTCGTCACTTTATGGGGGTTCAGCCCTGATATCGGGGGGGCGCTCTCGTCACTCTATGGGGGTTCATTCCTGATATCCGGGGGTGTTCTCTTACCTCTATGGCGATGCAGCCCTGATGTCGGGGGGGCTCTCCTCCCTCTATGGGGGTTTAGCCCTGATATCGGGGGTGCACTGTCTTACCTCTATTGGGGTTTAGTCCTGATATCGGGGGGCACTCTTGTCCCTCTATCGGGGTTCAGTCCTGATATCGGGGGGCGCTCTCGTCCCTCTATCGGCGTTCAGTCCTGATATTGGGGGGGGCGCATTCATCCCTTTATCGGAGTTCAGACCTGATATCGGGGGGGGGGCTCTCGTCACTCTATGGGGTTCAGCCCTGATATCAGGGGGTGCTCTCATCCCTTTTTGGGGGTTCAGCCCTGATATCTGGGGCTCTCGTCCCTTTATGGGGGTTCAGCCTTGATATTGGGGGTGCTCTCATCCCTCTATGGGGGTTCAGCCCTGATATTGGGTTGCTCTCTTATCCCTCTATAGTGGTTCAGTCCTAATATCGGGAGGTACCTTTATGGTGGTTCAGTCCTGATATTGGAGGGACGCTCTTATCCTTCTATGGGGTTCTTTCCTGATATCAGAGGGTGTTCTCTTACCTCTATGGCGATGCAGCCCTTATATCGGGGGGCTCTCTCATCCCTCTCTAGGTGTTCAGTCCTGATATCAGGTTCCGCTCTCGTCCCTCTCTATGGGGTCACACTTTCTGAGGATTTTTTCTGTCTCTTTTCCATTAGAAGCAGAAAACTGAAGAGTCATAAATTCTCCTGGAAACCATAAAATGTCCTGTGAATCTGTTGCTCATGAACTGCTGTCGGCTGCCCATAGAATTCTAGGCTGCTGACTGCCACCCCTCAATCATCCAGACATTCAGAGGGCAGCCGGGTGAACTCCACCCTAATGCATGCACAGCTTTCTGCTCTCCTCTGCTGCATTTCAGTGCTCAGTATTGTATTCAGTCTGTGTGTTATCTCTTATAGGTTCTGATTCCAGGAGGAGAAGTCCCCCCGAGAGATGTCCCCGTCCTCTGTATTCCCAGGACTGTCCAGAGGAGAAGCTCCCAGAGAACCATCAGGTAGATGGAGCTGAAGTCTCCCAAGAATCTGACTGGAAAGGGATTGAACCAAAGACCATTTTACATTTCTCTTCTTTAGGATGAAAATCTGATGGATATTAAGGCTGAGGTTAAAGATGAAGCAGAAGAGGAGACTGATTTATGGGGCGATCAGCAGTGTAAGGAGGGGGGCTGTCATGGGTCACCTGGATACTACTCCCATCATCTCATCATCACATGTAATAATCTCTCCTGTCCCTGTGTGTTTCCTACAGATGGGCTCTTAGAAGGAAGTCCCCCCGAGAGATGTCCCCGTTCTCTGTATTCCCAGGACTGTCCAGAGGAGAAGCTCCCAGAGAACCATCAGGTAGATGGAGCTGAGCCCTATACTCATCTATATAGGGGGGTCCTGCAGTCATAGAGGGGTCATAGATTGTGGGGGTCTCTTATGTGGATCTGTTAGATTTCCCACCTGTCTACTGTATTGTCCTGAATTGTTACAGATGACAAATCAGGGGGAAGATGTGATTGATATTAAAGTGGAGGATGAAGAAGAGCGGATGATGGGCGATCCCCCGTGTAAGAGTGAGGTGGAGGAGGACATTCCAGTCCATGTGACCACAGGTATGGAATAATGAATGGAGGAAGGGAATAGGGAGGTTTCTTATGGTGAGGCTCCACCTTAGAGCTGCAGTAAAGTAGCACTCCGGGCAGTGACCCAGCTTTGAGTCTTTAAATAGCAGGCTAATGGTTTTATACTAGTAAAGGCACCGGAGACCTGTAGTAATGGCTGTTATACCTCAGGTAGGTGTCATCAGATGCTGGGTGTTATATAGATGACATTACTTCTACACTATAAAGGCTGGCGACCTGTAGTAATGGCTGTTATACCTCAGGTAGGTCTCATCAGATGCCGGATGTTATAGATGACATTACTTCTACACTATAAAGGCTGGCGACCTGTAGTAATGGCTGTTATACCTCAGGTAGGTGTCATCAGATGCCGGGTGTTATAGATGACATTACTACTACACTATAAAGGCAGGAGACATGTAGTAATGGCTGTTATACCTCAGGTAAGTTTAATCAGATGCCGGGTGTTATAGATGTCATTGTACTTATTTTGAGCTAAAAATCTTTTTTTCAATATTAAAAATATGGAGTCCTTTTCTCTGTACATAGCTGAGATGCTCTACTGGCAGGATATTAATTTTCTCTCTGCTCCGTCAGGCAGGGAGGTGACAAGCTGTCATGGATGATGTTGCAGATAGCTGTAACTTATGAATAAACATCCGACTGGCTTGATCCCAAACTAAGGAGCATATCGGTGAGCCCTATAAAACCTTAAGAGCTCTCCCTGACTGCTATGCCCATGCAAGGGTCTCAATGGTAGACGATTGCATGCCCACGTACTTAAGACTGTGTGACACCTGAAAACCCTATAATAGTGAGGGGACACGACCACCGGCTCCCTGCACCTAATACAGACGGAGTCAGGGTCACCTAGAATCAAGCCAGCAAGGAAACACAATACATGAAAAGACTTATCTGAGTAAACAGCAGCAGCAGCCTCCAGCAGTGAACACTTCATCCAGGAAGTAGTATAAACCGCAAAGTGAGGCAGTATGGGAGGAAATATAAAGGGAGGCGATTAGTCTAAATAGGTGACACCTTGGAGAAGGAAAGGAGATGACAAAGTGAAACCAAAACAAAGAACATCATGCAAGAGGTAGAGAAGGACGTCTTCTAGACCTTCTCACAGAACTGGCGGTGACAGTACCCCTCCCTCTCTGGGTGGACTCCGGACATTCAGAGCCCACCTTCTCAGGATGAGACCTATGGAAAGCCCTGATGAGACGAGTGGCCTTAATGTCCGCCACTGGGACCAACATCCTCTCCTCAGGACCATAACCCTCCCATTGAACGAGGTACAGGAGAGAACCGCGGATAATGCGAGAATCCACAATCCTAGAGACCTGAAATTCAAGATTACCATCAACAACAATTGGAGGAGGATGCAAAGAGGAGGGTACAGTGGGGTGGACATAATGTTTTAATAGGGACCTGTGAAAAACATTATAGATCTTCCAAGTCTGAGGAAGATCAAGACGGAAGGCAACGGGATTGATGACGGACAAGATCTTGTAAGGCCCAATAAACTTAGGACCCAACTTCCAGGAGGGAACCTTCAGTTTGATATTCTTTGTAGACAACCACACCAGATCACCCACATTCAGGTCCGGACCAGGCACACGTCTCTTATCCGCCACACGCTTATATCTCTCACTCATCCTCTTCAGATTACCCTGAATCTTTTGCCAAATAAATGACAGACGAGGAAAATCTCTCCTCATCAGGTAAACCAGAAGACCCCTCTCCAGAGAATGTCCCAAACTGCGGATGAAACCCATATGCACCAAAAAATGGTGACTTATCAGAGGACTCCTGGCGACAGTTATTTAAAGCAAACTCAGCAAGGGACAAAAAAAGAATACCAATCCTCTCCGCCACAAAACAGCGCAGATATGTCTCCAGATTCTGATTGACGCGTTCGGTCTGACCATTCGACTGCGGGTGAAAAGCAGAAGAGAACGACAACCGAATCCCCAAGCGAGAACAGAAGGCCTTCCAGAATCTGGAAACAAATTGCGTGCCCCTATCAGAAACGATGTCTGAAGGAATGCCATGCAATTTAACAATGTGATCAACAAATGCTTGCACCAACGTCTTAGCATTGTGTAACCCAGGAAAGGGAATGAAATGCGCCATTTTGCTAAAACGGTCCACTACCACCAGAATCACAGTCTTCCCCAAGGAACGAGGCAGGTCCGTAATGAAGTCCATGGACAGATGCGTCCAAGGACGGGAAGAAATGGGTAACAGGAGGAGAGAACCTTGATGGCCGTGAATGAGGGACCTTGGCACGAGCGCAGGTCTCGCAGGCTGCCACAAATCCCTCAACTGTCTTACGAAGAGCCGGCCACCAGAATCTCCGAGCAATGAGATCCACTGTGGCTCTACTCCCCGGGTGCCCAGCAAGGACAGTATCGTGGTGCTCCTTAAAAACCTTGTGTCGTAAAGCGAGAGGCACAAACAACCTCCCAGGAGGACAAAGATCAGGAGCCTCTGCCTGGGCTGCCTGAACCTCTGCAAAATGGGACCCGGGTTTTCAAAGTTCCCCCCTCCCGGAAAACAACGTGACAGGGCATCCGCCTTCACATTTTTAACCCCAGAGCGGAACGTGACAACAAAATTAAACCTAGAAAAGAACAAAGACCATCTGGCCTGTCTAGGGTTCAGACGCTTGGCCGATTTCAAGTAGGCCAGATTCTTATGGTCGGTAAACACAGTAATAGGGTGTCTGGCTCCCTCTAACCAATGGCGCCATTCCTCAAAAGCTAATTTGATGGCCAACAACTCCCTATCTCCCACATAGTAATTTCTATCTGCAGAGGAGAGTTTCCTTGAGAAAAAGGCACACGGTTGCCATTTGGGAGGAGAGGGACCCTGAGATAAGACCGCACCCACACCCACCTCAGAAGTGCCCACCTCAACAGTAAAAGGTAGAGAGACATCAGGTTGTACCAAAATGGGAGCGGAAGCAAAACTCTCTTTGATACTAGAAAAGGCCTAAAGCGCATCTACCGACCACGAGGAAAAATCGACCCCCTTTTTAGTCATATCAGTGAGTGGCTTAACGACAGAGGAATAATTCAAAATTAACTTTCTGTAATAATTGGCAAAACCCAAAAACCGCATCAGCGCCTTCTGATTCTCAGGAAGCTCCCAATCAAGCACAGCGCGGACCTTCTCAGGGTCCATGCGAAAACCAGAAGCGGAGAGAAGAAAACCAAGAAATTGAATCTCCGGAACAGCAAACACACATTTTTCCAGTTTAGCGTACAACTTATTCTCCCGTAGAATCAGCAAGACCTGACGTAGGTGGTCCCGATGAGTCTTGAAATCAGGAGAAAAAAGCAAAATGTCATCTAGATACACCAGAACAAATTTCCACATTAAATGATAAAAAATGCTGTTCACAAAATGTTGGAAGGCGGCCGGAGCATTCATCAAACCAAAGGGCATAACCAAATTCTCGAAATGACCCTCAGGGGTATTGAAGGCCGTCTTCCATTCGTCTCCTTCCCTGACCCTGACTAGGTTGTATGCCCCTCTTAAATCCAACTTAGAAAAAACTTTAACCCCAACAATCTGGTTAAACAGGTCCGGGATCAGAGGAAGCGGATATGGGTCACGAATTGTGATACGGTTCAGCTCCCTGAAATCCAGACAAGGTCTTAAAGAACCATCTTTTTTCTTTAAAAAAAAAAACAGCGGCAACAGGTGACTTCGAGGGTCGGATGTGTCCCTTTCTCAGGCTCTCAGAGATATAAGTACGCATAGCGACCCTTTCAGGTTGGGAGAGATTGTATAAACGTGATTTTGGCAGCTTGGCGCATGGGATGAGATTAATAGGGCAGTCGTACTCCCGGTGAGGGGGCAACTCCTAGACACCACTCTCGGAAAACACATCCGAAAATTCAGAGACAAAAGATGGTACAGTCTTGGTAGAAACCTCTGAAAGAGATGCCGTGAGGCAATTCTCTCTGCTAAAGTCACTCCAACCATTTATTTGCCTTGCTTGCCAATCAATAGTGGGGTTATGTTTAGTGAGCCAGGGTAGCCCCAACACTAGGAGGAGTAGGTAATCCGCTTAGGACGAAACATGACATATCCTCAACATGAGCGTCACCCACAGTCAAACGGATATTGTGAACTATGCCCTTTAACGATCTTTGAGAAAGTGGAGCCGAATCGATAGCAAAAACAGGTATATTCTTTTCCAAAGTGCATACCTGGAAACCATGCGTTATTGCAAATTGATTATCAATGAGATTGACAGCTGCTCCACTATCTACGAAAATCTCACAATGTTCTTGTGAGCGCCACCCTGGCAGGTAGAAAAAAAACGGGAACTACAAGCAAACGGCAAACCTTCAATTTCCGCATCAACCTTGCCAATAGTAGCAAATGGAAAGTTTTTTGAGTTTTTTTTTTTTTTATTACCCTCAGAAAACTCCATGAATCTCCTAGAGGGGCAAACATTAGCCAAATGATTTATACCCCCACAACAGAAACAAACCCTCCTCTGAGAGCTGAATCCTCTACTATCAGAGGCAAGCAAACCCAGCTGCATGGCCTCCTCCTCAGAGGGGATTGAGAGAGACTGAGACCCCTGCGCACTGAATGAGACAGCCCAACTGTCCTTGGGCTGAATATGACAGGAAGGAGTAGTCTCCTCTCTCTCTCTAAGACGCCTGTCAATACGAACAGCTAGAAACATGGCAGATTCTAACAAAGCTGGTCTCTCATGAAAAGCAAATGCATCTTTCAATCTTTCCGAAAGACCATGGCAAAATTGACTTCGGAGTGCAGCATCATTCCAACCAGTATCGGCTGCCCATCTCCGAAATTCAGAACAATATATCTCTGCGGACTGTTTACCCTGGCATAAAAGACGCAGTTTAGATTCAGCCAGAGCAATACTATCCGGGTCATCATATATCTGCCCCAGGGCTACAAAAAATGCATTCACCAATCGGAGGGGCCGTGCCCCCACCGGCAGTTAATAGGCCCAAGACTGAGCGTTATCCCTGAGCAGCGAGATGATGATCCCCACCCTCAGCTCCTCATCACAAGAGGAATGGGGAAGTAGGCAAAAATGGAGTTTCTAAGCCTCTCTAAAGCAAACAAAATTCTCACTACCCCCGGAGAACATATCCGGAAGCGAGATCTTAGGCTCGGAACAAACTCTTAGGCTCGGAACACCAGCAGAACAGGTCATCTGAAACTGAGACACAGTTTTACGAAGATCTGCTACCCACAGCGAAAGACCTTGCATGCGGTCAATCAAGGCTGAAACCGGATCCATGCTTAAGACGGTTACATCGGTTTATAATGTCACAGATGATGTTGCAGATAGCTGGAACTTATGAATAAATGTCCGACTGGCTTGATCCCAAATTAAGGAGCATATAGGTGAGCCCTATAAAACCCTAAGAGCTCTCCCTGACTGCTATTCCCATGCAAGGGTCTCAATGGTAGACAATTGCATGCCCAGGTACCTAAGACTGTGTGACACCTGAAGATCCTATACTGGTGAGGGGACACGACCACTGGCTCCCTGCACTTAATACGGACGGAGTCAGGGTCACCTAGAATCAAGCCAGCAAGGAAACACAATACATGAAAAGACTTATCTGAGTAAACAGCAGCAGCATCCTCCAGCGTTGAACACTTCATCCAGGAAGTAGTATAAACTGCAAAGTGAGGCAGTATGGGGAGGAATATAAAGGGAAACGATTAGTCTAAATAGGTGACACCTGGGAGAAGGAAAGGAGATGACAAAGTGAAACCAAAACAAAGAACATCATACAAGAGGTAGAGAAGGACGTCTGCCAGACCTTCTCACAGAACTGGCGGTGACACAGCCTCCTTATCTCTGACATTATAGACCCTCATTATAGATCAGTTCTTATCTTACTGATAGCCTCTAAGGCCTGTATTACACCAACAGATTATCTGACAGATTTTCTCACCATTCATTGGTCAGATGGCCTATTACACACACAGATCTTTTGTTATACACACCAACTATTGGTCTCATTGGACAGATATTGGTCAGATAATCTGTTGGTGTAATACAGGCCTTAGTAATTTAGAGATTAGGATTATTAGATGACCAGCAAAAGTACCAGTCACACAGCTAGACAAACAGTTAACCCCTTGTGACAGAACGGCCCAAATGAGTAAAATGCAATCATAAAAAATGTTCCCCATACATAGTCTTTAAATGTATTTTATTGGGATTTTATGTGATCGACCAACACAAAGTACAAGTCTGTGTGAGGTTTCTCTGTAGAAGCGTCTGTGAACAAAGAGGAGAGGAGAGCGCCTCATGTGTGGTGTTGCTGACAATATTATGCGTATAAAATTTGCTTACCAGAGGTTGTTGTAAGGTAGTCACGACAGTTGTATAGGCTCCTGCTGGTGTATATCCCGACCAGCAAATGGGGGCTTGGCTGCAGCCTGGGTTCCTGCCTGCGCCCAAAAAGCGTACGCGTCCTGAAGTTGAAGTCAAACGTGGATTAAATAAAAAATGGAAGAACCTCTTCTGTGGGCGCTGCCAAGGATACCATTCAGATAAAGCGAATAGTTCAAATGGCTTTATTTGTCTACGCGTTTCAGGGGTGAATAACCCCCTTCATCAAGACAGTAAAACATGTATAAAACAAACAGAACACATATATATATATACATTATCCCATGACCACTGCATGCAGCGTTTTCTGTCCGGCCAAATGGGACGGAATGTAATCTGTGACTCCGTTCCGTTCAGTTTTGTCCCCATTGACAGCGAAGGGACAGAACTGAAGCGTTTTCCTCCGGTATTGAGATCCTACGACATATCTCAATACCGGAAAGCAGAATCCTGCAGCACAGAGGACACTACATTCCTAGTCCAATAACTTGTACTTACTGCAATGTCCAGTACGGGGGCTGCACAACCTGCCCTTTAACCCTTTCTACCTCTGCCTTCCCAGAGCCATAACTTGTTTATTTGTCTGTTCACATCGCCAGATCTGGGCTTGTTTTTTGCAGGACAAGTTGTACTTTCCAACCCCACCATTTAATATTGCATATGATGTAGGGGGAAGCCGGAAATAAATTCCAAATGGGGTGAAATTGCAAAAAAAGCTATTCCACCACAGTTTTACGTTTTTTTTATTTATGACGTTCGATGTGCGATAAAACTGACCAGTTAATATTATTCTACAGGTCAGTACGAATCCGGCGATACCTTATATGTATAGTTTTTCCTGCATTTTGATAGTGATAAAATAATAAAAAATGTGGGAAAAATCGTCTCTATATTTTGACCCCTATAACTTTTTTGTAATTATGTGTATGGAGCTGTATGGGGGCTCATGTTTTGCGGGGCGAACTGAACTTTTACGTGATGCCTTTCTGGGGGGTGTATGACTTTTTGATCACTTTTTATTTAATTTTTTTCGTTTTGCTGTTTGCCGTATGAGGAATATATTTTGTTTTCGCAAAACCCATGATGTGTAATTTTTAAAAAAATTTTTAGTTCTTTTATTTTTATTTTGGGAAAAGAGGTGTAATTTTTGAATTCTTATGTTTACACTTTTTTTATATTTCCCATAGGGAACTATAACCAGCGACCATTAGATTTCTATTCTCATAGACCCACAGTGCACTAGCCTTGGAGTCTATAGGAAATACTATGCAGCCGCCTCCTGTCATTCACAAAGACGGGGGCTGCTGCACGCACGCTCGGCTCCTCCGATCGCCGCAGGGGGGAGCCGGAGCATCACCAGAAGCGCACGCTTCCAGTGTTTTATGCGCTCAGATGCCGTGGTCAAGATTGACCACGGCATCTGAGGGGTTAAATGTCTGCGAACTACATTACTGCCGGTTGCATGCATTAGCCATAGGTGTCTGATATAAGAAACAGGCGGTCACCCGCGGCTATGGCGCCCGCTCCACTCAGGAGCGGGCGCTATCTTTAAAGACCCGGCCAGCGCCGTACTATTACGGCGTACTGTTAAAGGGCTCATGCACACAAACATATTTTTGGTCTGCATCTGATCAGCATTTTTTGTGGGTCGGATGCGGACCCATTCACTTCAGTGGGGCTGTAAAATACGGACAGCACACCATGTGTCTCCACATCTGTATGTCCATTCTGTGGTCCTGCAAAATAATAGAACATGTCCTATTCTTCTCCGCTTTATAGACAAGGATAGGACTATTCTATAGACGGCAGGACCTTCGGTTTTGCGAAATGCATAGAGCAGTATCCATGTTCTGCAAATCCACAATTTGCAGACCGCAAAAATGCCAATGGTCGTGTGCATGAGCCCTAAAAGAGAGGACGCGGAAGCATTTGTCACCAGCAAAAAAAAAGTTAACTCTTCCTCGGCCTCCAAACATTTCATAGATTTTTTTTCCCCCCTTAAGTGGGGAAAATTGGCTTCTACTCCACAGGGTATTATTTTCCTTCCTCTGGATCAACTTGCAGGATAACAGGCCGAACTGGATGGACAAATGTCTTTTTTCGGCCTTATATACTATGTTACTGAAAAAGTAAAATGATGAGGGAGGGCGGGGGGGATACAAAAAAGATGACTGAACAAGAGGCGTACTGAAAAGTAGATATCCAGAAGGATGGAATGACGGATAACATCCCACTATTGCTAATGGTGATGAGCGAAAGCTGCGGATCCTAGATACAAAGTCAATTCCCTCAAAACGTCGGATTAATGCTGTACGGAGATCTGTCTCCTTACAGCATTAAAATGTACGGCCTCCGATGAGGAGAAGCCTCGCAAGAGTTCATGGAATAACTGCGGCTTTTGAAGTGGAAAACGACTTTAAAACTTAGATCCGAACTCGGCTTAAGATCCGAGGTACCAGTCAGAACCATAGGAGCACAGTGTAATTCTACTAGACTCCAATGCATACATGCCCCGACATGAGCCCTCGCACAGCTCCGTGCATATAATAATTGTATTAAAAATTAATCATACATAAGGATGAGAATATGCTGATGCTAAGAAAAACTTTTGGAAAAAAATAAAAGTTCCCCCCCCAGTATTAAAACACAAGAAAAACTATACACATTTGATATCATTATAATTGTAGGGACCCGGTGAATGGATGTAACAGGTCAGTTTTACCAAATAGGAAATGCTGTAAAAACAAAAGCCATAAAACTTTGACGGAATTGTGTGTGTTTTTTTTTTGTTTTTTTTTTAGAATTCCACCCCATTTGGAATTTTTTTCCCCGCTTCCCACTACATTGTATGCAACTGTAAATGGTGCCATTAAAAAGTACAACTTGTCCCGCAACAAAAAAAACTTGCATATGGCTATTTGATTGGAAAAATAATAAAGTTATTTCTTTGGGAAGGCTGGGCGGAAAAAATGGAAAATTGTCCGAACATTAAAGGGTTAATGTCCCAGGATTATTTTTTTTTTTTTGGGGGGGGGGGGGCACTGAGTGCAGACCAGAATCTGAGACGTCACTGGAACATGTTAGCTTATGTTCTGATTAGCTTTTTTGCGCCCTGACTTTAGAACGTATTCTGTGTCATACTCCCAGGCTGATCGATCATCTAGTAGATGATTTATCCGCACACTGTAGCAAGAAAAAAAGTGACCTCCTTCCTCCTGTTACAATTTCCTTGCACAAATTTGCTCCATTGATGTAGACTAAATCTGCAAGCAGATCCTCAATATGCAAACTGCAGAAACTCAGGAGACGTTTGAGAGTCAGCCTTAAATTTCTACAGCAAATACATAGCAGAGAAGGGAAAAGGTGTATTCCTCACATTCCTGATGGATCCACTTTTGACTGGCACAAAGAATGTATTTTATATTGTATGTGTCTCTCCAGCCTAAGGCCAGATTCACATCAGCTTATTACGGACATATCCATCTGTATTATGCACATGTGTCCCGACCACAGGTTCAGCTGACATCAACTCACAGCATCATAGATACATGTGCACGTAACATAGATGGATATGTCTGTTGGAATGTGACAAATTTTATCTAATTGTTTTAACAAAAAAAATCATAAAATCTATTATTAATCTTAACAGAAAATCCCTGTGAGCAGCCTGAAGGAAACATCATGTTCTCTCTAGATTATAAAGAAGATGAAGATACCAGGCAGCGCTCTTCAGGAGAAAACTTCATTACCTGTACTGTACATCCAGGACTTCACAATGCAGAGCCATCAAATAATTCCCCCAAGAATGAGGAACTTTCTAATGACCAATCACAGATTATTAACACAAGTCCAAATCTATCCTATAATCATCCTAAACGTGAGGAATCTTCTCCTGACCAATCACAGATTACCCGAAATATAGGGCAGAAACAGGGAAAAAGGTTTAATTGTGAGGAACGTGGAAAACAGTTGAGATATAGGTCAGAGCTTTCTGTAAACAGAAGTAGTCACACAGAAGAGAAGCCGTATTCATGTTCAGAATGTGGGAAATGCTTTATCGAGAAATCAAGCCTTGATCAACATAAAGGAATTCACACAGGAGAGAAGCCATATTCATGTTCAGAATGTGGCCAATGTTTCACACATAAAAAAGGTCTTACTACACATCTCCGAATTCACACAGGAGAGAAGCCATATTCATGTTCAGAATGTGAAAAATGCTTTAACCGGAAATCAAGCCTTGATCAACATAAAAGAAATCACACAGGAGAGAAGCCCTATTCATGTTCAGAATGTGGGAAATGCTTTCACCTGAAATCAAGCTTTTATCGACATAAAATAATTCACACAGGAGAGAAGCCATATTTATGTTCAGAATGTGGCAAATGTTTCACACAAAAAAAAGGTCTTACTACACATCTCAGAATCCACACTGGAGAGAAGCCATATTTATGTTCAGAATGTGGGAAATGCTTTCATCTGAAATCAAGCTTTTATCGACATAAAATAATTCACACAGGAGAGAAGCCATATTCATGTTCAGAATGTGGCAAATGTTTCACACAAAAAAAAGGTCTTACTACACATCTCAGAATCCACACTGGAGAGAAGCCGTATTCATGTTCAGAATGTGGGAAATGTGTTACCAATAAATCAAGTCTTGATTATCATAAAATAATTCACACAGGAGAGAAGCCATTATCATGTTCAGAATGTGGGAAATGTGTTACTAATAAATCAAGTCTTGATTATCATAAAAGAACTCACACACGAGAGAAGCCAAATTCATGTTCAGAGTGTGGTAAATGTTTTCCAGATAAATCATATCTAGTTGCACATCATAGAATTCACACAGGAGAGAAGCCATATTCATGTTCAGAATGTGGGATATGTTTTAACCGCAAATCAAATCTTTATCAACACAAAAAAATTCACACAGGAGAGAAGCCTTATTCATGTTCAGAATGTGGAAAATGTTTCACAGGAAAAAAAAGTCTTACTATACATCAACGAATTCACACAGGAGAAAAACCATTTTTATGTTCAGAATGTGGAAAATGTTTCACAGGGAAAAAAAGTCTTACTATACATCAACGAATTCACACAGGAGTAAAACCATTTTCATGTTCAGAATGTGGAAAATGTTTTAGCCAGAAATCAACCCTTGATCAACATAAGAGAATACACACAGGAGAGAAGCCTTATTCATGTTCAGAATGTGGGAAATGTTTTGGACATAAATCAAACTTTTTAAAACATGAGCGAATTCACACAGGAGGAAGCCGTATTCATGTTCAGAGTGTATGAAATATTTTATTAAGAAATCACATCTTGATCAGCATAAAATAATTCATACAGGAGAAAAGCCTTATTCATGTTCGGAATGTGGGAAAAGTTTAACAGAAAAAAACATCTTACTACACATCTGAGAATCCACACAAGAGAGAAACAATTTTCATGTTCAGAATGTGGGAAATGTTTTACCAAGAAATTAAGCCTTGATCGACATAAGAGATCCACACAGGAGCGAAGACATGTTGATGTTTTGTGTAAGAATAGTGTTTTACAAAGAAATTAGTCTTTCAAACTTGCAGACATGTGTGTTCATTTTACCGCATTCTCCCAATATTGTATGCAAGTGAGCAACAGACGTCATACTACAAGTTGCACAACCTTTTGTTTCTTTTTACTTCATTCCAATATAAAATGGTGGTAAATCATGAGGGACGCTGAGAGTACACGCCCCCTTACTTATGCGTGCAGGTAGAGGGGTAGGTGGGATTTTTATAGCACCAACAGCTGATACATACAGTCAGGTCCATAAATATTGGGACATCAACACACAATTCTAACATTTTTGGCTCTATACACCACCACAATGGATTTGAAATGAAACAAAAAAAAGATGTTCTTGAACTGCAGACTGTCAGCTTTAATTTGAGGGTATTTACATCCAAATCAGGTGAACGGTGCAGGAATTACAGCAGTTTGCATATGTGCCTCGCACTTGTTAAGGGACCAAAAGTAATGGGACAAAATAATAATCATAAATCAAACTTTCACTTTTTAATACTTGGTTGCAAATCCTTTGCAGTCAATTACAACCTGAGGTCTGGAACGCATAGACATCACCAGATGCTGGGTTTCACCCCTGTTGATGCTCTGCCAGGCCTCTACTGCAACTGTCTTCAGTTCCTGCTTGTTCTTGGGGCATTTTCCCTTTAGTTTTGTCTTCAGCGAGTGGAATGCATGCTCAATCTGATTCAGGTCCGGTGATTGACTTGGCCATTGCATAACATTCTACTTCTTTACCTTAAAAAACTCTTTGGTTGCTTTTGCAGAATGCTTTGGGTCATTGTCCATCTGCACTGTGAAGCGCCGTCCAATGAGTTCTGAAGCATTTGGCTGAATATGAGCAAACATTATTGCCCAAAACACTTCAGAATTCATCCTGCTGCTTTTGTCAGCAGTCACATCATCAATAAATACAAGAGAAGCAGTTCCATTGGCAGCCATACATGCCCACGCCGTGACACTTCCACCACCATGCTTCACTGATGAGGTGGTATGCTTAGGATCATGAGCAGTTCCTTTCCTTCTCCATACTGTTCTCTTCCCATCACTCTGGTACAAGTTGATCTTGTTCTCATCTGTCCATAGGATGTTGTTCCAGAACTGTGAAGGCTTTTTTAGATGTCGTTTGGCAAACTCCAATCTGGCCTTCCTGTTTTTGAGGCTCACCAATGGTTTACATCTTGTGGTGAACCCTCTGTATTCACTCTGGTGAAGTCTTCTCTTGATTGTTGACTTTGACACACATGCACCTACCTCCTGGAGAGTGTTCTTGATCTGGCCAAATGTTGTGAAGGGTGTTTTCTTCACCAGGGAAAGAATTCTTCGGTCATCCACCACAGTGGTTTTCTATGGTCTTCCGGGTCTTTTGGTGTTGCCGAGCTCACCGGTGCATTCCTTCTTTTTAAGAATGTCTCTTTGATGGGTTTGCTTTTTTTTTTCAGCCTAATGATGGCTTGCTTCACTGATAGTGACAGCTCTTTGGATCTCATCTTGAGAGCTGACAGCAACAGATTCCAAATGCAAATAGCAGACTGGAAATGATCTCTGGACCTTTTATCTGCTCATTGTATTTGGATAATGAGGGAATAACACACATCTGGCCATGGAACAGCTGACAAGCCAATTGTCCCATTACTTTTGGTCCCGTAACAAGTGGGAGGCACATGTGCAAACTGTTGTAATTCCTACACCGTTCACCTGATTTGGATGTAAATACCCTCAAATTAAAGCTGACAGTCTGCAGTTAAAGCACATCTTGTTCGTTTCATGCCAAATCCATTGTGGTGGTGTATAGAGCCAAACATGTTAGAATTGTGTCGATGTCCCAATATTTATGGACCTGACTGTATAAACAAACCATATCGTTTTATACAAAATACATTGACATAAATAACCCTAACACATGAAAGTGATCAATCATATAAATGCACTAAAGCTACAAATTTAATTTAACCCTTTAGCTATTAAAAACTGGAGTTTTACTATCCAAAAGGTCTCCCTTTGTAACAATCTCCTACTGTTATCCTCCTCATGGACTCCACTTTTTACCACCTCCAGAATCTGACACCTGATGGGCCCGATCATAAAAATATCGGGCGACCGTAGTTTCACCTTGTTTTTTCACCTCCACTGTATCCATCTTACTCTCCCTTCGGAGTTCCTTCCTAATGCTGGACTTATGCTCATTGATTCTGATCCGTATAGCCCGAGATGTTTGCCCAACATATATCTTACCACATGGGCATTTCAAGCAGTATATGACATTACATGTCTCGTATGTTGCAAAATCCTTAATTTGTATCCTGTCTCCCTGTGTGGGGTGCACTACAGCGTCATCTTTAATTATAGCACCACAATTCCCACAGCTGAGGCAGGGGAGAACGCCCCCTCCTGGGTTGCAAGGAAACTCTGTCTTTCCATTTTTTTAGGGTATATGTCACTTCTATTTAGCATGTTATTCAGAGAGGCAAAAAGGGGGTTATCAACAAACATTCTCCCAAATTTTTGATCATGTCTTAGTACAGGGGTGGCCAACCTGTGGCTCTTGAGCTGCATGTGGCTCTTTGCTTCTTCAAGTGTGGCTCTAGCTGTGTAGCCAGCAAGCAGTCAGGCCGGCTCACTCTCCACCCTATGCTCAGATCTCATTTCCTGATCGGGTACTGTTGCTACTTTGCAGCTCGAGCTCACTCTCCACTATGTCCTGATGCACACAGTGTGAGAAGGTAGTACGCGGAGAAACGCACTATGACCTGATGTTGTGCTAATGAAGTCACAGTAGAGAGCGTGTCAGACCAGAAGAGTAGCAGGTGCCCGAGCAGGAGCCCAGTGCTTGATCAGGAGAGGGAAGAGTTTTTTTTTTAAGTTATAGAACTGAGCTTGGGGGTCTAATCTAAGCATGGGAGGTTCTACTTGTGTTAACTAAAATGTAATGTTGATAAGTGCAAGATAATGCACCTGGGGCTTAAAAACCAAGAGCAGAATATACAATCAGTGATACAGTCCTAACCTCAGTATCTGAGGAGAGGGATTTAGGGGTCATTATTTCAGAAGACTTAAAGGTAGGCAGACAATGTCATAGAGCAGCAGGAAATGCTAGCAGAATGCTTGGGTGTATAGGGAGAGGCATTACCAGTAGACAGTGCTCAGTACTGGAGACCATATCTCCAGAAGGATATTGATACTTTGGATAGAGTTCAGAGAAGAGCTACTAAACTGGTACATGGATTGCAGGATAAAACTTACCAGGAAAGATTAAAGGACCTTAACATGTAGAGCTTGGAAGAAAGACGAGACAGAGGGGATATGAGAGAAATTGCTAAATGCATAAAGGGAATCGGCAAGGAGGTCCTGACGAAGCTGAGGCGAAACGTGCGTCGGGGTCTTTTGCCTGTCCTGTGCCTGTTGTCTCTGCCCTCCACCATGTCTCAGGGTATGTTGTGATTTTCCATCTGATACTTTAGGTTGAGTCTTTTTGCTTACAGCTCTCTAGTTAGTCTGGTTCATGGGGTCTCATTTATGTACTTATTCTGAGTATCCCATATGGGCAATATTTTTTGTCCATGCTTGTATTTGTGATATATTAGGATCCAGGTGCCTCATCCTGTAGCTACGCACTTAGGTGATGATCACAGGTAGTATTACCTTTTAGGGTATATATATTATATATCCCCTTCCTTTCTGTGTATCACCACATTGCGTATTCTATACATGCCCTACATGTGTTCCATCTTGTGGTGGGTTATAGAGACACCGGCCGGGGGACTGCGGCATCCGGAGTTTTTCTGCTGACTCTTTAAATTTCTTTTTTGTTATCCCTAATACTCTAATTATCATGTATTATCTATTATTATGAAATAAAATATATATTTTTAATATATTGGGCATCCATTTGTTGTTTGTTGAACGACACTTTAGGTTTAAATCGTATAGAACCCTATTAATAGATGAGCAGAGAATGGCTCATAGTTCCTCTATGTGCCAAAACGCAAATTTTTGCATAACTCGGGCCCCTCACATTTGTAGCGTGGCACTGACGGCCCCTGGTCAACAAAAACAAATTCGTTTTTGTTGACCAGGGGCCGCCAGTTCCACGCTCATAACTGTCTGGTACTCAGACATCTGGAGTTTACGCTAACCTGTAACTATTTTCTCTTCGATGGCATCTTCTACCACCAGCTCAGGGGCACGGCGATGGGGAGTCCCTGCTCCCCATCATATGCTAACTTGTTCCTGGGCTGGTGGGAGGAGACAGTTGTTTTCGGTGAATCTCTGACCTATGTAGTCGCACATGTGGGGACGTGGGTCCGATTCATCGACAATATTTTTCTTTTGTGGAATGGGGAAGCTGGCCAATTGCAACACTTTGTGGAGGGACTCAATACCAATGATGTGGGGCTACAATTTACCTCAGAAGTTCAAAAGAATACCCTACCCTTCCTGGATATAGTCATCATGAGAGGTGCTCGGGGGGGAACTTCAGACCACAACATATAGAAAACGAACATCCACAAACTCTCTACTAAATAGGAAGAGTCACCATCCCCTTCCCTTAAAAAGAGGTATCCCTACAGGGCAGTACCTACGCACGAGGAGGAACTGCTCCACGTTGAAGGAATATAAACAACAGGCTGATGACTTACGTGAGAGATTTAGGGAAAAGGGCTATCCGGAATCCACCCTTAAAATAGCCTATCAAAGAGCCCGTTCGAGGAGTCGAACGGAACTTCTCCATCCTAATAAAACAGAGGTAAGGGAGAATCAAATTCGCCTGATAGGTACCTTTGATGGGGCTGCAAGAGAAGTGCATAATGTTATTTCTAAACACTGGAACATTTTACTGCTGGATCCTGACATCAAAGGAATTGTCGCACCAACTGCACAGATCACATATAGCAGGGGTCGCAGCATACGAGATCGCCTAGTACGAAGCCACTTCAGTGAGACCAACGAGCAAGTGGGAAGGTGGCTCAAACCACTGGATGGTTGCTTTCGCTGCAGTGGCTGCGTCGCCTGCCCTTTTATCAGCAGAGGCCGTGAATTCTGTAGCAATGTAACAGGCAAGAGTTATTCTATTAAGCGGTTCTTGAACTGCAGATCCAAGGGAGTAATATACAAGGCTACCTGTCACTGTGGCCTTGAATATGTGGGCAAAACCACCCTGGAACTCCAAAGGAGGGTGGGGGAGCACCTTGGGGACATAAGGCATAAAAGAGATACCCCATTAGCCAAACACATAGAAACTAGTCATAATGGAAATTTCAAGGGTATGACTTTCATGGGCATTGAAGTGATCTCTCCCCTGAAGAGAGGGGGAAACTGGGTGTAATTACCGGCGTCACGCAAAGGGAGGGAAATGGGAAGGCCCTGTCCAAGGGAGAGGGAAAGGTGGTGACCCCTGATTCACCTTGCGGCTGGCACCTGACTGCCCTGACGTCCCTAGACGGGTTCCTCACACGTACGCCGATCACGTGCCTAAACCCTGGCTTTCCCTAAGATGAGCCCTGTGTAGTGAACAGGGCGGTGGGATCACTAGTCCGCACCACTGAAACTAAGAGGAAAACACCAAGGAGAGGACAGACAATACAGACAAACATATAATCCCAGGCGGGCGACAACAGCAGACCACCAAGGCCCAACAGGGATCCGGAGGGTAACGTTCTGGAACAACAACCAGGGAACACAGCTACACAGCTCCAGTGGGTCAGTATAGAAGTCCAGGCAGGAAGCTTTATATCTGGCAACCAGAGAAGTGGGAGAGGGGAATATAAGGAGGTTGGGATCGCTGGACAAGAAACAGCTGAGGAGGAGAAGCTACGGATCCCTGAGTGAGCCAAAAAGGATTGCAAGGCAAACCCATAAAGCTACCATTAATAAACAGTACTGTCTTTAGACATAGAGCGCGCAGCCACCCGCTGCGACTTCCTGACCCCGGGTATAACAGAGTCAGACGTGGCTCTTGACACCCTCGTGACACTGGGATAGGAGGATACTGCAGAGGGAGACTTGGTGGATATTCGAGCTAAAGACCTCCCACCCCACTGGCCTCAACGAGCAGCTTTCATTTAGCTGCTACATTGAGGAAACAAGGTCCACCCGATGATTTGGGGTCTCACTCCCTCTGCCAGACTCCATATATGAAATTGAAGAGACCCATAATAATATCTTATTGGTACTAGTAATAAAAACATCCTCCTGAATCCAATATAATCCAGGCATTGGAGGATAATACCTCCACTTGGGTCCCCTACAAATGGGAGAGGCCCGAGTTATGCACAAATTTGCGTTTTGGCACATAGAGGAACTATGAGCCATTCTCTGCTCATCTATTAATAGGGTTCTATACGATTTACCCCATCTTCACGGGTCTTTTGGTTGGATCTGTCATTTGACAGGTAAATGACCTCAATACTTCTGTGATTTTCACTGACACACATAATTTGTATACGTGTGGGCATGACTGGCTTTAAAAGAACATACAAAAACACTGAATCCACTGGTTGTTATCTGTCAGGCCTGTTAGTCTATTGAATCTGTTATTTAAATATTCTAGGTAGCGCCTTCTGTGACTGTATGGAAGTGACGCACCCTATCTGACTATTTTCGTCTGAGTAGTTAGTGGTTTGTGGCAGCTGGAGATAGCCCATCTCTATGTCTCTACGAGTTCACCATTGATCCGCCCCCCCTATAGCGCTGGACCTACCTCGTACTGTGGAGGGTTGGCCTCAGCAAAGGGGCGGCACTATCGGTGCCGACCCCGATCATGTGATTTTAGATTGTGACGTGAGTCTCCCCGTAACTAGTTACGTCACGACCCACGTGAAGGATAATGTGATGTTAGGGGCGGAATCAATTAGACGCGCGCGGCTTTAAAAAGAACGCCAGCGCGAGTAATCGCTCCCCACTGCCACACGCAGGAGAGGAGCGGACCCAGGAATCACACATACGTGGCGAGCTAAGTACTCTCTGTTTTACCAATAAGATTGCTATTTACTTGCTGGCGCCGGCATATTTGGTAATACCTGATGTTAGAACAAGCGCTCACTGTGTGTTTGGATTGAATTCCGGGTACCTGTTGGTCCCCTGATGATCTGGCCCACAGCCAGTGAAACGCGCTGGGACACTTTTGCTCTGTATTTGTCTGTCTGCCCCAGGGTGTGACTGGTCTTTTTGTTTCCGACGAAGCTGGGCAGTCACCATATAGCCTACAAGGGACACCTAGGGACAGACAGAGAGGGGTACTGATTTATAAGTTAGGACTAAGGGATGTTTTAGGGGAAGAGACCCAGTATCTGTCTCCCTCTTTTATTGTATCCCTATGACTCCTAACTCACCCTCTGAGTAAGCCAGTGAACACACCTCCTGGCTGCTTTAAAACTCTCCACCATATCACTCTGGGTGGCAGTACAATATTACCTCCTAGGGAGGTTTTTGTGTCAAACTTTTGGGCCTATTATTTTAATATGATTAATAAAAGAATGTTTTAAGGTCTTCCCATTATTCAATTTATTGCTAATCATAAGTTGGGTGCCATATTAATATTTTGTGTGACCAGCCAATATCTTGGTTAAGTTAAGATACTTGTAATAACTATAAATGTGCCCACCCTCTTATATCTGGGGATGTAGCTGTGTTCAGAATTAAGCAATCACATTCAGAACCCTGTTAGATCGGAGTCAGCATACACCGGCCATCATGTAAAGTGCCTCTGATTAACCCCAAATAAAGCTCAGCTGCTCTAGTTGGTCTTTCCTGAAATTTTCTTAGTTGCATCCCACAGCAGAAGCCACGGCCACAGAGAGCTTCCAAAGCATCAGAGGGATCTCATTGTTAGAAGGCATCAGTCAGGAGAAGGGCACAAAAGAAATTCCAAGGCATTAGATATACCATGGAACACAGTGGAGACCGTCATCATCAAGTGGAGGAAATATGGCACAACAGTGACATTACTAAGAACTGGACATCCCTCCAAAACTGATGAAAAGACGAGAAGAAAACTGGTCTGGGAGGCTACCAAGAGGCCTACAGCAACATTAAAGGAGCTGCAGGAATATCTGGCAAGTCCTGGCTGTGTGGTACATGTGACAACAATCTCCTGTATTCTTCATATGTCTGGGCTATGGGGTAGAGCGGCAAGACAAAAGCCTTCTTACGAAGAAAAACATCCAAGCCAGGCTACATTTTGCAAAAACAAATCTGAAGTCTCCCAAAAGCATGTGGGAAAAGGTGTTATGGTCTGATGAAACCAAGGTTGAAATTTTTGGCCATAATTCCAAAAGATATGTTTGGCGCAAAAACCACTCTGCATATCACCAAAAGAACCCCATCCCCACAGTGAAGCATGGCGGTGGCAGCATCATGCCAAGGGGCTGTTCTTCTTCCACTGGAACTGGGGCCTTAGTTAAGCTGGAGGGAATTATGAACAGTTCCAAATACCAGTCAATATTGGCCCAAAACCTTCAGGCTTCTGCTAGAAAGCTGGACATGAAGAGGAACTTCATCTTTCAGCATGACAACGACCCAAAGCATACATCCAAATCAACAAAGGAATGGCTTCACCAGAAGAAGATGAAAGTTTTGGAATGGCCCAGCCAGAGCCCAGACCTGAATACGAGTGAAAATCTGTGGGGTGATCTGAAGAGGGCTGTGCCCAGGAGATGCCCTCGCAATCTGACAGAGTTGGAGTGTTTTTGCAAAGAAGAGTGGGCAAAACTTGGCAAGTCAAAATGTGCCATGCTGATAGACTGATACCCAAAAAGACTGAGTTGGAATAAAATCAAAAGGGGCTTCAACAAAGTATTAGTTTAAGGGTGTGCACACTTATGCAACCATATTTTATTTTTATATTTTTTCTTCCCTCCACCTAAATGATTTCAGTTTGTTTTTCAGTTGAGTTGTACAGTTTATAGGTCACATTAAAGGTGGAAAAAGTTCTGAAATGATTTATCTTTGTCTCATTTTTTTTACATCACAGAAACTGGACATTTTAACAGGGGTGTGTAGACTTTTTATATCCACTGTGTATATATATATATATATATATATATATATATATATATATACATATATAGTTGCAAGAAAAAGTATGTGAACCCTTTGGAATGATATGGATTTCTGCACAAATTGGTCATAAAATGTGATCTGATCTTCATCTAAGTCACAACAATAGACAATCACAGTCTGCTTAAACTAATAACACACAAAGAATTAAATGTTACCATGTTTTTATTGAACACACCATGTAAACATTCACAGTGCAGGTGGAAAAAGTATGTGAACCCTTGGATTTAGTAACTGGTTGAACCTCAAAACGTTTCCTGTAGTTGCAGATCAGACGTGCACAACGGTCAGGAGTAATTCTTGACCATTCCTCTTTACAGAACTGTCTCAGTTCAGCAATATTCTTGGGATGTCTGGTGTGAGTCGCTTTCTTGAGGTCATGCCACAGCATCTCCATCGGTTTGAGGTCAGGACTCTGACTGGGCCACTCCAGAAGGCGTATTTTCTTCTGTTTAAGGCCTCATGCACACGACCGTTTTCATGCACACGACCGTGCCGTTTTCATTTTTTTTTCGCGGACCCATTGACTTTCAATGGGTCCGTGGAAAAATCGGAAAATGCACCGTTTTGCAGCCGCATCCGTGATCCGTGTTTCCTGTCCGTCAAAAAAATATGACCTGTCCTATTTTTGTGACGGACAACGGTTCACGGACCCATTCAAGTCAATGTGTCCGTGAAAGAACACGGATGCACACAAGATTGGCATCCGCGTCCGTAGGTTACTTTCATACAGACGGATCCGAAGATCCGTCTGCATAAAAGCTTTTTCAGAGATGAGTTTTCACTTCGTGAAAACTCATATCCGACAGTATATTCTAACACAGAGGCGTTCCCATAGTGATGAGGACGCTTCTAGTTAGAATATACTATGAACTGTGTACATGACTGCCCCCTGCTGCCTGGCAGCACCCGATCTCTTACAGGGGGCTGTGATCCGCACAATTAACCTGCACCTGAGGGGTTAATTGTGCGTATCATAGCCCCCTATAAGAGGTCAGGGGCTGCCAGGCAGCAGGGGGCAGACCCCCCTCCCTCCCCAGTTTGAATATCATTGGTGGCCAGTGTGCGGCCTCCCCCGGCCCCCCCTCCCTCTATTGTAATATCATTGGTGGCCAGTGTGCGCCCCCCCCCTCCCTCCCTCTATTGTATTATCATTGGGGGCCAGTGTGTGGCCCCCCCCTTTATTGTATTAATATCATTGGTGGCCAGTGTGCGGCCTCCCCTCTCATCCCCCCCGATCATTGGTGGCAGCGGAGAGTTCCGATCGGAGTCCCAGTTTAATCGCTGGGGCTCCCCTCGGTAACCATGGCAACCAGGACGCTACGGCAGGCCTGGTTGCCATGGTTACTTAGCAATATTACAATATTAGAAGCATCATACTTACCTGCTGCGCTGTCTGTGACCAGCCGGGAGCTCCTACTGGTAAGTGACAGATCATTAAGCAATGCGCCGCACAGACCTGTCACTTACCAGTAGGAGGAGCTCCCGGCCGGTCACAGACAGCGCAGCAGGTAAGTATGATGCTTCTAATATTGCTAAGTAACCATGGCAACCAGGCCTGCAGTAGCGTCCTGGTTGCCATGGTTACCAATCGGAGCCCCAGCGATTAAACTGGGACTCCGATCGGAACTCTACGCTGCCACCAATGATCGGGCAGGGGGGGGAGAGGGGAGGCCGCACACTGGCCACCTATGATATTACAATAGAGGGAGGGGGGGGGGGGGCCGGGGGAGGCCGCACACTGGCCACCAATGATATTACAATAAAGGGAGGGAGGGCCGACTGAGGCCGCACACTGGCCACCAATGATATTACAATAAAGGGAGGGAGGGGGGGCCGACGGAGGCCGCACACTGGCCACCAATGATATTACAATAGAGGGAGGGAGGGGGGGCCGGGGGAGGCCGCACACTGGCCACCAATTATATTACAATAGAGGGGGGGGCCGCACACTGGCCACCAATGATATTCAAACTGGGGAGGGAGGCGGGTCTGCCCCCTGCTGCCTGGCAGCACCTGATCTCTTACAGGGGGCTATGATACGCACAATTAACCCCTTCAGGGGCGGCACCTGAAGGGTTAATTGCGCTGATCACAGCCCCCTGTAAAAGATTGGGTGCTGCCAGGCAGCAGGGGGCAGTCATGTACACAGTTCATAGTATATTCTAACTAGAAGCGTCCCCATCACTATGGGAACGCCTCTGTGTTAGAATATACTGTCGGATCTGAGTTTCACGATGTAACTCAAATCCGATGGTATATTCTAACATAGAGGCGTTACCATGGTGATGGGGACGCTTCAAGTTAAAATATACCATCGGATTGGAGAAAACTCCGATGCTATGGTATATTAACTCTGATCCTCCTGGTATATTAACTCCTGACTCCCCCCAAGTCAATGGGGGACGGATCCGTTTGCAATTGCACCATATTGTGTCAACGTCAAACGTATCCGTCCACATTGACTTGCATTGTAAGTCAGGACGGATCCGTTTGGCTCCGCACGGCCAGACGGACACCAAAAAAAACGGTCGTGTGCATGAGGCCTAAGCCATGCTGTAGTTGATTTACTTCTATGCTTTGGGTCGTTGTCCTGTTGCAGCACCCATCTTCGGTTTCCTATATTGGAGCACATCAGCCCCTGAATAATTGCGAGATTCCTTGGTGAAGCGCATTCTGCGCTCCGCCTGTAACATCGCTCCGGGGACCGTCCGGCTGCTGTGAAGAGCACTTTTGCGTTCCACCAGCTTGCAGGATATGACATCCGGAGACCATTCTGGCCCCTCCTAAACGTCCGGCCACTGTGGAGCGTAGTATGCGTTCCACCAGCGGGCGGATGTGACGTCGGGACACTTCCGATTCCGGCCTGGGAGTCGCTCACACCGCTGTATCCGGAAGCATGTTTGTTTTTTCACATTTTCCCGCACTTTTGAGATATATATATATATATATACTGGCTTGTTGTACCTGTTACCTTGTACTTTCTCCTAAAGAAGGGCAATTTTGGTCCCCTAAACGCGTTGAGCCCGTTTACCCTAATAAAGTAATTGATCTGAAGCCTGTGAAGTGTACTGCCACGTGATCCTGGCCAGGGGGGGTTCTACGTCACAGGTGTTATGTGCTTATCCTGATGACTACCCCCCAGTGAAGTGCGTACATATATGTTTTGTGCTTATTCGAAAATCCAATTTTATGGTCAGTAGCATGAATTTTATTGCTTTTAATAGCATTGATCTTTCACTTATTCCGATTGATCTGTATTCTATACTATCACTACCATCCTTATATGACAATTTAACATACCTACTGTCATTCATATATACACATATATGTTGTGGATACCGTACTAGCTCGTGAGCAGTACATATGTTCTATCATCTTTAATATTAATATACCTATCATCTCTACTTCACGGGAGACTTGGCGCTTAACTATCTACCCTTCCCTCTATTTTTTGTGTCTAGAAGGGACTTGTGTGCACTGGAGGTGCCCCCTACACAGGCACCTTCCCCTCTTCACATCTCTCCAATCATCTACTTCTTTTTCTAGCAGGGTCACTACCTCTGACTCTAGAGCTGTCTGCTTGAGGGAATGTGACATATTATAAACCTTTTGTTGGGAGAGGAGGATGAAATTCTATGCTGTGACCAGAGAGAATCTGGTCTAGGACCAGGAGGAGGCTTCTATAGAATCCCAGGCCTGATGGAAATTTGTGAGCCTACCTCCCACCATACTTATGGCATCATTAAGTTTTTTTGGTAGAGGAGTCAGGGTTAAAAAGAAACCTTCTTCCTCTGTTCCTTTTTTCTGTTCCTCTGTTACTATATTGAGAACGAAAACATTTTCTTTGCTGATAGAATTGGTACTCAGACGGAAAACCTTTTTTCTTGTCCAAGCCGTTATCCAATATATTGTTTAGTGCAGACCCAAAGAGCCTATCTCCCTCACAGGGTATAGAGCAGAGACGGTGTCACGAGGGTATCAAGAGCCACGTCTGACTCCGTTATACCCGGGGTCAGGAGGTCGCAGCGGGTGGCTGCGGGCTCTATATCTAAAGATCACGTTGTTTCTTAGTGATTGTTTTCTGTGTTTGCCTTGCTATCCTTTTTGTCTCAATCAGGGATCCGTAGCTTCTCCTCCTCAGCTGTTTCTTGTCTGCCACTCCCAACCTCCTTATATTCTCCCCTCACACTTCTCTAGTTGCCAGTTATAGAGCTTCCTGCCTGGACATCTATACTGACCCACTGGAGTTGTGAATCCTGGTTGTCGTTCCAGAGTGCTACCCTCCGGATCCCTGTTGGGCTTCTTGTTGTCTCCTGTTGTCGCCCACCTGGGATTATATGTTGAGTTTGTATTGTCTGTCCTTCCCTTGGTGTTTTCCTTTAGAGCTAGTGGTGCGGACTAGTGTTCCCACCGCCCTGTTCACTATCTAGGGCTCAGCTTAGGGAAAGCCAGGGCTTTAGGCACGTGATCGGCGTACGGGTGAGGAACCCGTCTAGGGACGTCAGGGCAGCCAGGTGCCAGCCGCTAGGTGAGTCAGGGGTCACCATCTTCCCTCTCACTTGGTCAGGGCCTTCCTTGTTCCCTCCCTCTGTGTCACATATGTGATAGTCACGCCGACCGTGATATTATAACTGGCCTTTTCTTTTTGAGAAAAAAAAAATAAAATACATTTTTTTTCTTTTTGTTGTTTTTTTTTCTCTACTTAGAATCCAATATGGATCCTATTGATGCCTTGGCAAAACAGCTTCAAGGCCTGTCTTTGGAAGTGGCAGGATTGAAGTCGTCTGTCCTCCAACAACAGCAGCAAATGCAGCAGACCGCACCCCCAGCGGTTGCTATGGGTAACCAGGTTGTTACAGAACCCAAGGTTGTTCTTCCTGACAGATTTTCTGGGGGAAGGGACAAATTTGCGACGTTCCGTGAGGCCTGCAAATTATACTTTAAGTTGCGCCCTTACTCCTCAGGTAATGAAGAACAGCGGGTAGGGATTGTCATTTCCCTGCTTCAGGGGGACCCACAATCCTGGGCGTTCTCGTTACCCCCTGGTTCCCAGGCTCTCCGGTCAGTGGAGGGATTTTTTGGGGCTTTGGGTCTCATATATGATGATCCTGACCGAGTCGCCCTGGCTGAGTCGAAGTTACGGAGACTCCTACAGGGAGATCGGTCAGCAGAGGAATATTGCTCAGAGTTCCGTAGGTGGGCTACGGATACTCAGTGGAACGACCCGGCTCTCAGGAGTCAGTTCTGCTCTGGGTTATCTGAAAGGGTTAGGGATGCACTGGCGCTGTATGAGACCCCCCTTTCCCTTGAGGCTGTTATGTCCCTCTCTATCAGAATAGATAGGCGTCTTAGGGAGAGATCGAAAATTCCGGAGCAATTGGTTACCTCTCCCAAACAACAATTAGTCTTTACTGACTTAGATGAGCCTATGCAGCTAGGCGGAACTTCTCGTCAGGTCCGTCCTCCCGAGGTTCGCCGTAGGGGGGGGGCTTGTTTTTTCTGTGGGGGGAGGGGTCATTTCATTAATGTCTGTCCCTCCTTTCTCAAAAACAAAAGACCGTCGGAAAACTACTAACCCCAGGCTGTGCGGAGGATGTCAGCCAGGGGGTATACGTTTCCTCCATACGAACATCTCAATTTGTGTTACCAGCGGTTATTGTTTTTGGTGTTAAGACGGAGTCTATTTCTTTTTTTCTAGACAGTGGAGCAGGGGTAAATTTGATAGATGCCCATTTTGCCCGCACTATGGGTTTGTCTCTCTGCACGCTGCAGAGACCTATTCCCGTATTCGCTATAGATTCGGCTCCTCTGTCTCAGAGAAACCTCACCCACATTGTTCATAATTTACACCTTCGGGTAGGGGACCACCATAATGAGTGTCTTACATGTTACGTTCTGGAGGGCCTTCCCTCTCCTGTGGTATTGGGTCTCCCCTGGTTGGTAGCGCACAATCCAGTGGTGGATTGGCAGGCCAGGGAGATATTGGAGTGGAGTGAGCATTGCAGAGAGAATTGCTTAAATAACAATTGCTTAATCGCCTCCATAGCTTCCCTACCTACATTTATTTCGGACTTTGAGGACGTTTTTTCTGAAAAGGGTTGTCAGAAGCTACCACCTCATCGTCCTTATGATTGCCCGGTTAACCTGATTCCCGGTGCAAAATTACCCAAGTCCAGGTTGTATAATCTTTCGGGTCCCGAGAGACAAGCCATGAAAGATTATATCTCCGAGAGTCTGGCTAAGGGACACATCAGACCCTCTTCTTCACCCGTGGCTGCAGGGTTTTTCTTTGTTAAAAAGAAAGATGGGGGCCTGCGTCCTTGCCTAGATTTCCGCGAACTAAACCGGATAACCATCCGAGACCCATACCCTCTTCCTCTCATTCCTGACCTTTTTAATCAGATTGCGGGTGCTAGGTGGTTCTCCAAACTTGATCTTAGGGGGGCCTACAATCTGATTCGTATCAGGGAAGGGGATGAGTGGAAGACAGCTTTTAACACCCCTGAGGGGCATTATGAAAATCTAGTTATGCCTTTCGGTCTGACCAATGCCCCTGCTGTCTTCCAACATTTCGTTAATGATATTTTTAGTCATCTCATCGGCAGGTTTGTAGTCATATACCTAGATGATATCTTAATTTATTCGGCTGATCTGAAAACACATGAGGTGCATGTCAGGCAAGTACTGCAGGTCCTACGGACGAATAAATTATATGCGAAAATTGAAAAATGTGTCTTCACCGTTCAGGAAATACAGTTCCTGGGATATCTATTATCTGCTTCAGGTTTCCGTATGGATCCTGGGAAGGTCCAGGCAATTTTAGATTGGGATCTTCCTGAGAACCTTAAAGCCCTACAACGGTTTTTGGGTTTCGCAAATTTCTATAGAAAGTTCATAAAAAATTATTCAGTGATCGTTAAACCCCTTACCGACATGACTAGGAAGGGGACTGATTTTTCCAAATGGTCTGACGCCGCTAAAAATGCATTTTCCTCTCTAAAAGAGAGGTTTACCTCGGCACCTGTTCTAATTCAACCTGATGTCTCCCAGCCTTTTATTGTTGAGGTAGATGCGTCAGAGGTGGGAGTGGGGGCTGTATTGTCTCAGGGTCCGTCTCCTGGCAAATGGCGCCCTTGCGCTTTCTTTTCCAAAAAATTATCTTCTGCAGAGAAGAACTATGATGTTGGAAATAGGGAACTGTTGGCGATTAAACTGGCGCTTGAAGAGTGGCGTCACTTCTTAGAGGGAGCAATCCACCCCGTCACGGTGATTACGGATCACAAAAACCTTCTGTACCTAGAATTGGCTAAGCGTCTCACCCCTAGACAAGCTAGGTGGTCGCTATTCTTTACCAGATTTAACTTTGTAATCACCTATCGTCCCGGGGCAAAAAATACCAAGGCAGACGCGTTATCTCGTAGTTTCCCTGGAGGGGGTAATGTTTGTGATCCGGTACCCATTCTACAAAGAGGAGTGGTTGTCTCTGCTGTACACTCTGTTCTAGAGGGTAAGGTGTTAGAGGCTCAGGGGGACGCCCCGGCCTCTTGCCCCTCAGAGAAATTGTTTGTACCGTTAAACCTGCGTCTTGAATTATTAAAAGAACATCATAATTCGGCACTTGCTGGGCACTCGGGTAGTAAAGCAACCTTGGAGCTATTATCTCGTCGTTTTTGGTGGCCAAGGTTGCGTCAGGATGTAATGGATTTCGTGTCTACTTGCTCTACTTGTGCACGCGCGAAAGTCTCTCATACACGTCCAGCAGGGTCTTTATTGCCACTTTTTATCCCCAATAGGCCATGGACACATCTGTCAATGGATTTCATCACTGACTTACCGTTGTCTGCGGGTAAAACAGTTATTTTGGTAGTAGTAGACAGGTTTAGCAAAATGGTACACTTTATTGCGCTACCCGCACTTCCTAATGCTAAAACTCTTGCTCAGGTGTTTATCAGTGAAATCGTGAAGCTTCACGGGGTCCCTTCCGATGTGGTTTCGGATCGGGGAACCCAGTTTATTTCTAAGTTTTGGAAAGCTTTTTGTTCCCGTTTGGGGGTACACTTGTCCTTTTCCTCAGCTTTCCATCCTCAGTCGAATGGACAGACTGAGCGTACCAACCAAAACCTAGAAACATATTTAAGGTGTTTTGTGTCTGAAAACCAAGAGTTGTGGTCATCATATTTACCGTTAGCTGAGTTTGCCATAAATAATCATTATCAGGAGTCCACTGGCAAGTCACCATTCCTTGGTGCATACGGTTTTATCCCCAATTTTGTACTTTCAAAGAGGGGGGGTCTTCTGGGGTTCCCGAAGAGGAAAGGTTTTCTTCATCTCTTTCATCGGTATGGCAGAAGGTGCAAGTTAACTTGAAAAAGATGAGTGGTAAATATAAATGCATGGCCGATAAGAAACGGTCGCCAGGTCCGGACCTAGGAGTGAATGACTATGTGTGGTTGTCTACTAGGAATATTAAGTTGAAGGTTCCCTCTTGGAAACTGGGCCCTAGGTTCATTGGTCCTTATAAAATAGTAGCCGTTATTAACCCTGTGGCTTTTCGCCTGGAGCTACCTCAGACTTTTAAGATCCATAACGTCTTCCATAAATCGTCCCTCAAGAAGTATGTTCCACCTCTAGAACCATCACCACTGCCACCTCCTCCTGTTATTGTGGATGGTAATCTGGAGTTTCAAATAGCCAGAATTGTTGATTCTCGTCGGGTCCGCCGCTCTCTTCAGTATCTGGTGCATTGGAGGGGTTACGGTCCCGAGGAAAGAATGTGGGTTCCAGCGTCAGAGGTAAACGCCAACAGGTTAATTCAGGCTTTCCATACCTCTCATCCGGAGAGACCTGGTCCTGAGTGTCCGGAGGCCCCTCGTGAAAGGGGGGGTACTGTCACGAGGGTATCAAGAGCCACGTCTGACTCCGTTATACCCGGGGTCAGGAGGTCGCAGCGGGTGGCTGCGCGCTCTATATCTAAAGATCACGTTGTTTCTTAGTGATTGTTTTCTGTGTTTGCCTTGCTATCCTTTTTGTCTCAATCAGGGATCCGTAGCTTCTCCTCCTCAGCTGTTTCTTGTCTGCTACTCCCAACCTCCTTATATTCTCCCCTCACACTTCTCTAGTTGCCAGTTATAGAGCTTCCTGCCTGGACATCTATACTGACCCACTGGAGTTGTGAATCCTGGTTGTCGTTCCAGAGTGCTACCCTCCGGATCCCTGTTGGGCTTCTTGTTGTCTCCTGTTGTCGCCCACCTGGGATTATATGTTGAGTTTGTATTGTCTGTCCTTCCCTTGGTGTTTTCCTTTAGAGCTAGTGGTGCGGACTAGTGTTCCCACCGCCCTGTTCACTATCTAGGGCTCAGCTTAGGGAAAGCCAGGGCTTTAGGCACGTGATCGGCGTACGGGTGAGGAACCCGTCTAGGGACGTCAGAGCAGCCAGGTGCCAGCTGCTAGGTGAGTCAGGGGTCACCACCTTCCCTCTCACTTGGGCAGGGCCTTCCTTGTTCCCTCCCTCTGCGTCACGTATGTGATAGTCACGCCGACCGTGATAGACGGCTCTTTGAGCCCGCATCACCTGGCCAAGACCTCACCCAGATTGCTCTACGGGTGGCATTTGATAGAGCCGTCGATCTGGGCGAGAGTCTTACCAGTTCCGCAGAAGCGTCGGCTAGGGAATCTGAGGCCTGCTTCACTTTCCAATATTTTGAGGGATCTGCATATCGGTGTGGAACGTCTCCAGCATCAGCTGTCCTACAGCTGATGAATCCATTTTAACTTCCTGGCAGCATGCTTTACTGGCGTCCGTGTGCTCCATCTGGCTGTGACCGCCCCGCTTTAGGCTGGCCAACGCACGTCCCACGTGATGCCAGCGCAATAGCAGAAGTGTGTCACTTGGCTCCGCCCCCTGTTGGCGGAAGTGACAGGGCTCAGCACGTCACGGGACTCCTCCTGCCCACAGAGGATTCCCATCTGCAGAGACACAAGCAGCGCTGATCTCTCGTGCCCGCACAGCACACAGTCTGGGATACCTATAGCAGGGCTTACTCCAAGGGACAGAGAAGGGGAGCCCACACCCCAACTGGAGCTTCTGTCCACAACTCAGCCCTCCTAAAAAGGGGAATGGTTCAGGCTGAGCAAATCCAAGCCAGAGCACTGGCAGAGGCTTCCACATGTCCTGAGGGACAGGAAGCAGCAACTGAAGTAGGTAGGAGGAGGTGTCTTTTTATTGGGGCTTCCACTGTTGTTTCCAGTGCTTGGGAGGCGGGATCGTCCTCCTAGCAGTGCCGGAGTGGAAGCGTTAGTGAAAAAAGAAGAAAAGACGGAAAGGCGAGGACTGGAATAGAAAGCATAAGAAGAAGACGACACTAGAAGCAAACCAGGCCAGGAAGAAGACAGCGGAATATAAAAGGATTACTGGAGTCTCAGCATCGAGCTCCCACTATAACCAGCAGCTACCGCAGGAGGCAGAGATCCTGGAAGAGAATCCAACCAATCAGGAGCTGGATCTACAGCAGAGAGAGGAGCGGACCTCTATTAATGGCTGAGCTATTAGAGCGGAGAAGAGCACTGCCCCAACAGAGATGGAGGAGGAGACCACCGACTGCAGAGAGAGGAGCGGACCCCCACTAATGGCCGAGCTATGAGAGCGGAGAAGAGCACTGCCCCCAACAGAGAGATGGAGGAGGAGACCACCGACTGCAGAGAGAGGAGCGGACCTCAACTAATGGCCGAGCTGTGAGAGCAGAGAAGAGCACTGCCCTCAACAGAGAGATGGAGGAGGAGACCACCGACTGCAGAGAGAGGAGCGGACCTCCACTAATGGTCGAGCTGTGAGAGCGGAGAAGAGCACTGCCCCCAACAGAGAGATGGAGGAGGAGACCACCGACTGCAGAGAGAGGAGCGGACCTCAACTAATGGCCGAGCTGTGAGAGCAGAGAAGAGCACTGCCCTCAACAGAGAGATGAGGAGGAGACCACCGACTGCAGAGAGAGGAGCGGACCTCCACTAATGGTCGAGCTGTGAGAGCGGAGAAGAGCACTGCCCCCAACAGAGAGATGGAGGAGGAGACCACCGACTGCAGAGAGGAGCGGACCTCCACTAATGGCCGAGCTATGAGAGTGGAGAAGATCACTGCCCCCAACAGAGAGATGGAGGAGACCACCGACTGCAGAGAGAGGAGCGGACCTCCACTAATGGCCGAGCTGTGAGAGCGGAGAAGAGCACTGCCCCCAACAGAGAGATGGAGGAGGAGACCACCGACTGCAGAGAGGAGCGGACCTCCACTAATGGCCGAGCTGTGAGAGCAGAGAAGAGCAATGCCCCTAACAGAGAGATGGAGGAGGAGACCACCGACTGCAAAGAGGGGAGCGGACCTCCACTAATGGCCGAGCTGTGAGAGCGGAGAAGAGCACTGCCCCGAACAGAGAGATGGAGGAGACCACCGACTGCAGAGAGAGAAGCGGACCTCCACTAATGGCCGAGCTGTGAGAGCGGAGAAGAGAAATGCCCCCAACAGAGAGATGGAGGAGACCACCGACTGCAGAGACAGGAGTGGACCTCCACTAATGGCCGAGCTATGAGAGCAGAGAAGAGCACTGCCCCCAACAGAGAGATGGAGGAGGAGACCACCGACTGCAGAGAGAGGAGCGGACCTCCACTAATGGCCGAGCTGTGAGAGCGGAGAAGAGCACTGCTCCCAACAGAGAGATGGAGGAGGAGACCACCGACTGCAGAGAGGAGCGGACCTCCACTAATGGACCTCCACTAATGGCCGAGCTGTGAGAGCGGAGAAGAGCACTGCCCCCAACAGAGAGATGGAGGAGGTGACCACCGACTGCAGAGAGGAGCGGACCTCCACTAATGGCCGAGCTGTGAGAGCGGAGAAGAGCACTGCCCCCAACAGAGAGATGGAGGAGACCACCGACTGCAGAGAAAGGAGCAGACCTCCACTAATGGCCGAGCTGTGAGAGAGGAGAAGAGCACTGCCCCCAACAGAGAGATGGAGGAGGAGACCACCGACTGCAGAGAGAGGAGCGGACCTCCACTAATGGCCGAGCTGTGAGAGCAGAGAAGAGCACTGCCCCAACAGAGAGATGGAGGAGACCACCGACTGCAGAGAGAGGAGCGGACCTCCACTAATGGCCGAGCTGTGAGAGCGGAGAAGAGCACTGCCCCCAACAGAGAGATGGAGGAGGAGACCACCGACTGCAGAGAGGAGCGGACCTCCACTAATGGCCGAGCTGTGAGAGCAGAGAAGAGCAATGCCCCCAACAGAGAGATGGAGGAGGAGACCACCGACTGCAAAGAGGGGAGCGGACCTCCACTAATGGCCGAGCTAAGAGAGCGGAGAAGAGCACTGCCCCCAACAGAGAGATGGAGGAGACCACCGACTGCAGAGACAGGAGCGGACCTCCACTAATGGCCGAGCTATGAGAGCAGAGAAGAGCACTGCCCCCAACAGAGAGATGGAGGAGGAGACCACCGACTGCAGAGAGAGGAGCGGACCTCCACTAATGGCCGAGCTGTGAGAGCGGAGAAGAGCACTGCTCCCAACAGAGAGATGGAGGAGGAGACTAGGGATCGACCGATATTGATTTTTTAGGGCCGATACCGATAATTTGTGAACTTTCAGGCCGATAGCCGATAATTTATACCGATATTCTGGGAATTTTCATTTTTGAGAAAAAAAAAAATTCCTACACAAATCTGCTGAAAATTAATATGTTTATTGTTAATGTGTATTTTTTTTGTTTATTGTTAATGTGTATTTTTTTTTTATAAATCTTTTTCATTTATACTTAATATTTTTGTGTTTTTACTAACTTTTAACCCCCTTAGGGACTAGAACCTTTGTCCTATTCACCCTGATAGATCTCTATCAGGGTGAATAGGATCTCACACTGTCCCTGCTGCTCTGTGCATAGTGCACTCAGCAGCATGGAGCTGAACATGGCAGCCAGGGCTTCAATAGCGTCCTGGCTGCCATGGTAACCGATCGGAGCCCCAGGCTTACACAGCTGGGGCTCCGATCGGAGGAGCAGGGGAGAGGGGATCCTGTGGCCACTGCCACCAATGATTAATACTGGGTGGGGGGGGGGGCGCACTGCGCCACCAATGTTTTTACTATTGGCCGAGATTGGGATGGGGGTGGGGGGCGCACTGCGCCACCAATGATCAATACTGGGGGGCTTGGGGGGGCGCACTGCGCCACCAATGAAGATAAGTCTCTCGATCATTCATATACAAGAGGCGGGAGCTGGCTGCAGAATCACATAGCCGGCTCCCGACCTCTATCAGCGGTAGCTGCGATCCGCGGCACCTGAGGAGTTAACTACCGCGGACCGCAGCTATTGCTCATAGAGGTCGGGAGCCGGCTATGTGATTCTGCAGCCAGCTCCCGCCTCCTGTATATGAATGAATGAGAGGCTTATCTTCATTGGTGGCGCAGCGGCCACAGCCCCTCCCCTCCCCTCCTCTTATATTCTATCCCCTCATTGGCGGCCGCGGCAGCAGCAGCACAGGGCGAGGAGACACTGCTTCCTTCTCCCCTGTGCTGCGGAGGGAACACAGAGAGCGCTGAGAGCAGCGCGATCTGTGTTCCCCATACGTTATCGGTATATCGGCAAAATAGATGCCGATACCGATAACGTTCAAAATCCTCAATATCGGCCGATAATATCGGCCAAACCGATAATCGGTCGATCCCTAGAGGAGACCACCGACTGCAGAGAGGAGCGGACCTCCACTAATGGCCGAGCT
The DNA here is from genome assembly GCF_905171765.1 of Bufo bufo. Classification (NCBI taxonomy): domain Eukaryota; kingdom Metazoa; phylum Chordata; class Amphibia; order Anura; family Bufonidae; genus Bufo; species Bufo bufo. The sequence goes on along the minus strand of NC_053392.1, from coordinate 6,167,140 downwards.
GTGAGAGCAGAGAAGAGCAATGCCCCCAACAGAGAGATGGAGGAGGAGACCACCGACTGCAAAGAGGGGAGCGGACCTCCACTAATGGCCGAGCTGTGAGAGCGGAGAAGAGCACTGCCCCAAACAGAGAGATGGAGGAGGAGACCACCGACTGCAGAGAAGAGCGGACCTCCACTAATGGCCGAGCTGTGAGAGCAGAGAAGAGCACTGCCCCCAACAGAGAGATGGAGGAGGAGACCACCGACTGCAGAGAGAGGAGCAGACCTCCACTAATGGCCCAGCTGTGAGAGCGGAGAAGAGCACTGCCCCCAACAGAGAGATGGAGGAGGAGACCACCGACTGCAGAGAGGAGCGGACCTCCACTAATGGCCGAGCTGTGAGAGCGGAGAAGAGCACTGCCCCCAACAGAGAGATGGAGGAGGAGACCACCGACTGCAGAGAGGAGCGGACCTCCACTAATGGCCGAGCTGTGAGAGCGGAGAAGAGCACTGCCCCCAACAGAGAGATGGAGGAGGAGACCATCGACTGCAGAGAGAGGAGCGGACCTCCACTAATGGCCGAGCTGTGAGAGCAGAGAAGAGCAATGCCCCCAACAGAGAGATGGAGGAGGAGACCACCGACTGCAAAGAGGGGAGCGGACCTCCACTAATGGCCGAGCTAAGAGAGCGGAGAAGAGCACTGCCCCCAACAGAGAGATGGAGGAGACCACCGACTGCAGAGGGAGGAGCGGACCTCCACTAATGGCCGAGCTATGAGAGCAGAGAAGAGCACTGCCCCCAACAGAGAGATGGAGGAGGAGACCACCGACTGCAGAGAGAGGAGCAGACCTCCACTAATGGCCGAGCTGTGAGAGCAGAGAAGAGCAATGCCCCCAACAGAGAGATGGAGGAGACCACCGACTGCAGAGACAGGAGCGGACCTCCACTAATGGCCGAGCTATGAGAGCAGAGAAGAGCACTGCCCCCAACAGAGAGATGGAGGAGGAGACCACCGACTGCAGAGAGGAGCGGACCTCCACTAATGGCCGAGCTGTGAGAGCAGAGAAGAGCAATGCCCCCAACAGAGAGATGGAGGAGGAGACCACCGACTGCAAAGAGGGGAGCGGACCTCCACTAATGGCCGAGCTGTGAGAGCGGAGAAGAGCACTGCCCCCAACAGAGAGATGGAGGAGGAGACCACCAACTGCAGAGAGGAGCGGACCTCCACTAATGGCCGAGCTGTGAGAGCAGAGAAGAGCAATGCCCCCAACAGAGAGATGGAGGAGGAGACCACCGACTGCAGAGAGAGGAGCGGACCTCCACTAATGGCCGAGCTGTGAGAGCGGAGAAGAGCACTGCTCCCAACAGAGAGATGGAGGAGGAGACCACCGACTGCAGAGAGGAGCGGACCTCCACTAATGGCCGTGCTGTGAGAGCAGAGAAGAGCAATGCCCCCAACAGAGAGATGGAGGAGGAGACCACCGACTGCAAAGAGGGGAGCGGACCTCCACTAATGGCCGAGCTGTGAGAGCGGAGAAGAGCACTGCCCCCAACAGAGAGATGGAGGAGGAGACCACCAACTGCAGAGAGGAGCGGACCTCCACTAATGGCCGAGCTGTGAGAGCAGAGAAGAGCAATGCCCCCAACAGAGAGATGGAGGAGGAGACCACCGACTGCAGAGAGGAGCGGACCTCCACTAATGGCCGAGCTGTGAGAGCAGAGAAGAGCAATGCCCCCAACAGAGAGATGGAGGAGGAGACCACCGACTGCAGAGGGAGGAGCGGACCTCCACTAATGGCCAAGCTGTGAGAGCGGAAAAGAGCACTGCCCCCAACAGAGAGATGGAGGAGGAGACCACCGACTGCAGAGAGAGGAGCGGACCTCCACTAATGGCCGAGCTGTGAAAGCGGAGAAGAGCACTGCCCCCAACAGAGAGATGGAGGAGGAGACCACCGACTGCAGAGAGGAGAGGAGCTCCACTAATGGCCGAGCTGTGAGAGCGGAGAAGAGCACTGTCCCCAACAGAGAGATGGAGGAGGAGACCACCGACTGCAAAGAGGGGAGCGGACCTCCACTAATGGCCGAGCTGTGAGAGCGGAGAAGAGCACTGCCCCCAACAGAGAGATGGAGGAGGAGACCACCGACTGCAGAGAGGAGCGGACCTCCACTAATGGCCGAGCTGTGAGAGCGGAGAAGAGCACTGCCCCCAACAGAGAGATGGAGGAGGAGACCACCGACTGCAGAGAGGAGCGGATCTCCACTAATGGCCGAGCTGTGAGAGCAGAGAAGAGCAATGCCCCCAACAGAGAGATGGAGGAGACCACCGACTGCAGAGACAGGAGCGGACCTCCACTAATGGCCGAGCTATGAGAGCAGAGAAGAGCACTGCCCCCAACAGAGAGATGGAGGAGGAGACCACCGACTGCAGAGAGAGGAGCGGACCTCCACTAATGGCTGAGCTGTGAGAGCGGAGAAGAGCACAGCTCCCAACAGAGAGATGGAGGAGGAGACCACCGACTGCAGAGAGGAGCGGACCTCCACTAATGGCCGAGCTGTGAGAGCAGAGAAGAGCAATGCCCCCAACAGAGAGATGGAGGAGGAGACCACCGACTGCAAAGAGGGGAGCGGACCTCCACTAATGGCCGAGCTGTGAGAGCGGAGAAGAGCACTGCCCCCAACAGAGAGATGGAGGAGGAGACCACCGACTGCAGAGAGGAGCGGACCTCCACTAATGGCCGAGCTGTGAGAGCAGAGAAGAGCAATGCCCCCAACAGAGAGATGGAGGAGGAGACCACCGACTGCAGAGAGGAGCGGACCTCCACTAATGGCCGAGCTGTGAGAGCAGAGAAGAGCAATGCCCCCAACAGAGAGATGGAGGAGGAGACCACCGACTGCAGAGGGAGGAGCGGACCTCCACTAATGGCCAAGCTGTGAGAGCGGAGAAGAGCACTGCCCCCAACAGAGAGATGGAGGAGGAGACCACCGACTGCAGAGAGGAGTGGATCTCCACTAATGGCCGAGCTGTGAGAGCAGAGAAGAGCAATGCCCCCAACAGAGAGATGGAGGAGACCACCGACTGCAGAGACAGGAGCGGACCTCCACTAATGGCCGAGCTATGAGAGCAGAGAAGAGCACTGCCCCCAACAGAGAGATGGAGGAGGAGACCACCGACTGCAGAGAGAGGAGCGGACCTCCACTAATGGCCGAGCTGTGAGAGCGGAGAAGAGCACAGCTCCCAACAGAGAGATGGAGGAGGAGACCACCGACTGCAGAGAGGAGCGGACCTCCACTAATGGCCGAGCTGTGAGAGCAGAGAAGAGCAATGCCCCCAACAGAGAGATGGAGGAGGAGACCACCGACTGCAAAGAGGGGAGCGGACCTCCACTAATGGCCGAGCTGTGAGAGCGGAGAAGAGCACTGCCCCCAACAGAGAGATGGATGAGGAGACCACCGACTGCAGAGAGGAGCGGACCTCCACTAATGGCCGAGCTGTGAGAGCAGAGAAGAGCAATGCCCCCAACAGAGAGATGGAGGAGGAGACCACCGACTGCAGAGAGGAGCGGACCTCCACTAATGGCCGAGCTGTGAGAGCAGAGAAGAGCAATGCACCCAACAGAGAGATGGAGGAGGAGACCACCGTCTGCAGAGGGAGGAGCGGACCTCCACTAATGGCCGAGCTGTGAGAGCGGAGAAGAGCACTGCCCCCAACAGAGAGATGGAGGAGGAGACCACCGACTTCTGAGAGGAGCGGACCTCCACTAATGGTCGAGCTGTGAGAGCGGAGAAGAGCACTGCCCCCAACAGAGAGATGGAGGAGGAGACCACCGACTGCAGAGAGAGGAGCGGACCTCCACTAATGGCCGAGCTATGAGAGCGGAGAAGAGCACTGCCCCCAACAGAGAGATGGAGGAGGAGACCATCGACTGCAGAGAGGAGCGGACCTCCACTAATAGCCGAGCTATGAGAGCGGAGAAGAGCACTGCCCCCATCAGAGAGATGGAGGAGCGGACCTCCACTAATGGCCGAGCTGTGAGAGCGGAGAATAGAAAATGCCCCCAACAGAGAGATGGAGGAGGAGACCACCGACTGCAGAGAGAGGAGCGGACCTCCACTAATGGCCGAGCTGTGAGAGCGGAGAAGAGCACTTCCCCCCAACAGAGAGATGGAGGAGGAGACCACCGACTGCAGAGAGGAGAGGACCTCCACTAATGGCCGAGCTGTGAGAGCAGAGAAGAGCAATGCCCCCAACAGAGGGATGGAGGAGGAGACCACCGACTGCAGAAAGAGGAGCGGACCTCCACTAATGGCCGAGCTGTGAGAGCGGAGAAGAGCACTGTCCCCAACAGAGAGATGGAGGAGGAGACCACCGACTGCAAAGAGGGGAGCGGACCTCCACTAATGGCCGAGCTGTGAGAGCGGAGAAGAGCACTGCCCCCAACAGAGAGATGGAGGAGGAGACCACCGACTGCAGAGAGGAGCGGACCTCCACTAATGGCCGAGCTGTGAGAGCGGAGAAGAGCACTGCCCCCAACAGAGAGATGGAGGAGACCACCGACTGCAGAGGAGTTAAAAAAGGATTACCACTCCCAGCATGTTCAGCCTGTTATTATGTGATATCAGAGGACATTACAGGAGGAGGGAGGAGAGGACTACAACTCCCAGCATGTCCAGCCTGTTATTATGTGATATCAGAGGACATTACAGGAGAAGGTAGGAGAGGACTACAACTCCCAGCATGTCCAGCCTGTTATTATGTGATATCAGAGGACATTACAGGAGGAGGTAGGAGAGGACTACAACTCCCAGCATGTCCAGCCCGTTATTATGTGATATCAGAGGACATTACAGGAGGAGGGAGGAGAGGACTACAACTCCCAGCATGTCCAGCCCGTTATTATGTGGTATCAGAGGACATTACAGGAGGAGGTAGGAGAGGACTACAACTCCCAGCATGTCCAGCCTGTTATTATGTGATATCAGAGGACATTACAGGAGGAGGTAGGAGAGGACTACAACTCCCAGCATGTCCAGCCTGTTATTATGTGATATCAGAGGACATTACAGGAGGAGGTAGGAGAGGACTACAACTCCCTGCATGTCCAGCCTGTTATTATGTGATATCAGAGGACATTACAGGAGGAGGTAGCAGAGGACTACAACTCCCAGCATGTCCAGCCTGTTATTATGTGATATCAGAGGACAGTACAGGAGGAGGTAGGAGAGGACTACAACTCCCAGCATGTCCAGCCTGTTATTATGTGATATCAGAGGACATTACAGGAGGAGGGAGGAGAGGACTACAACTCCCAGCATGTCCAGCCTGTTATTATGTGATATCAGAGGACATTACAGGAGGAGGTAGGAGAGGACTACAACTCCCAGCATGTCCAGCCTGTTATTATGTGATATCAGAGGACATTACAGGAGGAGGTAGGAGAGGACTACAACTCCCAGCATGTCCAGCCTGTTACTATGTGATATCAGAGGACATTACAGGAGGAGGTAGGAGAGGACTACAACTCCCAGCATGTCCAGCCCGTTATTATGTGATATCAGAGGACATTACAGGAGGAGGTAGGAGAGGACTACAACTCCCAGCATGTCCAGCCCGTTATTATGTGATATCAGAGGATATTACAGGAGGAGGTAGGAGAGGACTACAACTCCCAGCATGTCCAGCCTGTTATTATGTGATATCAGAGGACATTACAGGAGGAGGTAGGAGAGGACTACAACTCCCAGCATGTTCAGCCCGTTATTATGTGATATCAGAGGACATTACAGGAGGAGGTAGGAGAGGACTACAACTCCCAGCATGTCCAGCCTGTTATTATGTGACATCAGAGGACATTACAGGAGGAGGTAGGAGAGGACTACAACTCCCAGCATGTCCAGCCTGTTATTATGTGATATCAGAGGACATAACAGGAGGAGGTAGGAGAGGACTACAACTCCCAGCATGTCCAGCCCGTTATTATGTGATATCAGAGGACATTACAGGAGGAGGGAGGAGAGGACTACAACTCCCAGCATGTCCAGCCTGTTATTATGTGATATCAGAGGACATTACAGGAGAAGGTAGGAGAGGACTACAACTCCCAGCATGTCCAGCCTGTTATTATGTGACATCAGAGGACATTACAGGAGGAGGTAGGAGAGGACTACAACTCCCAGCATGTCCAGCCTGTTATTATGTGATATCAGAGGACATTACAGGAGGAGGGAGGAGAGGACTACAACTCCCAGCATGTCCAGCCCGTTATTATGTGATATCAGAGGACATTACAGGAGGAGGGAGGAGAGGACTACAACTCCCAGCATGTCCAGCCCGTTATTATGTGATATCAGAGGACATTACAGGAGGAGGTAGGAGAGGACTACAACTCCCAGCATGTCCAGCCCGTTATTATGTGATATCAGAGGACATTACAGGAGGAGGGAGGAGAGGACTACAACTCCCAGCATGTCCAGCCCGTTATTATGTGGTATCAGATGACATTACAGGAGGAGGTAGGAGAGGACTACAACTCCCAGCATGTCCAGCCCGTTATTATGTGATATCAGAGGACATTACAGGAGGAGGTAGGAGAGGACTACAACTCCCAGCATGTCCAGCCTGTTATTATGTGATATCAGAGGACATTACAGGAGGAGGTAGGAGAGGACTACAACTCCCAGCATGTCCAGCCTGTTATTATGTGATATCAGAGGACATTACAGGAGGAGGTAGGAGAGGACTACAACTCCCAGCATGTCCAGCCTGTTATTATGTGATATCAGAGGACATTACAGGAGGAGGTAGGAGAGGACTACAACTCCCAGCATGTCCAGCCTGTTACTATGTGATATCAGAGGACATTACAGGAGGAGGTAGGAGAGGACTACAACTCCCAGCATGTCCAGCCTGTTATTATGTGATATCAGAGGACATTACAGGAGGAGGTAGGAGAGGACTACAACTCCCAGCATGTCCAGCCTGTTATTATGTGATATCAGAGGACATTACAGGAGGAGGGAGGAGAGGACTACAACTCCCAGCATGTCCAGCCTGTTATTATGTGACATCAGAGGACATTACAGGAGGAGGTAGGAGAGGACTACAACTCCCAGCATGTCCAGCCTGTTATTATGTGATATCAGAGGACATTACAGGAGGAGGTAGGAGAGGACTACAACTCCCAGCATGTCCTGCCTGTTATTATGTGATATCAGAGGACATTACAGGAGGAGGTAGGAGAGGACTACAACTCCCAGCATGTCCAGCCTGTTATTATGTGATATCAGAGGACATTACAGGAGGAGGTAGGAGAGGACTACAACTCCCAGCATGTCCAGCCTGTTATTATGTGATATCAGAGGACATTACAGGAGGAGGGAGGAGAGGACTACAACTCCCAGCATGTCCAGCCTGTTATTATGTGATATCAGAGGACAGTACAGGAGGAGGTAGGAGAGGACTACAACTCCCAGCATGTCCAGCCTGTTATTATGTGACATCAGAGGACATTACAGGGGGAGGTAGGAGAGGACTACAACTCCCAGCATGTCCAGCCTGTTATTATGTGATATCAGAGGACATTACAGGAGGAGGTAGGAGATGACTACAACTCCCAGCATGTCCAGCCTGTTATTATGTGATATCAGAGGACATTACAGGAGGAGGTAGGAGAGGACTACAACTCCCAGCATGTCCAGCCTGTTATTATGTGACATCAGAGGACATTACAGGAGGAGGTAGGAGAGGACTACAACTCCCAGCATGTCCAGCCTGTTATTATGGGATATCAGAGGACATTACAGGAGGAGGTAGGAGAGGACTACAACTCCCAGCATGTCCAGCCTGTTATTATGTGATATCAGAGGACATTACAGGAGGAGGTAGGAGAGGACTACAACTCCCAGCATGTCCAGCCTGTTATTATGTGATATCAGAGGACATTACAGGAGGAGGTAGGAGAGGACTACAACTCCCATCATGTCCAGCTTGTTATTATGTGATATCAGAGGACATTACAGGAGGAGGTAGGAGAGGACTACAACTCCCAGCATGTCCAGCCTGTTACTATGTGATATCAGAGGACATTACAGGAGGAGGTAGGAGAGGACTACAACTCCCAGCATGTCCAGACTGTTATTATGTGACATCAGAGGACATTACAGGAGGAGGTAGGAGAGGACTACAACTCCCAGCATGTCCAGCCTGTTATTATGTGATATCAGAGGACATTACAGGGGGAGGTAGGAGAGGACTACAACTCCCAGCATGTCCAGCCTGTTATTATGTGACATCAGAGGACATTACAGGAGGAGGTAGGAGAGGACTACAACTCCCAGCATGTCCAGCCTGTTATTATGTGATATCAGAGGACATTACAGGAGGAGGTAGGAGAGGACTACAACTCCCAGCATGTCCAGCCTGTTATTATGTGACATCAGAGGACATTACAGGAGGAGGTAGGAGAGGACTACAACTCCCAGCATGTCCAGCCTGTTATTATGTGATATCAGAGGACATTACAGGAGGAGGTAGGAGAGGACTACAACTCCCAGCATGTCCAGCCTGTTATTATGTGACATCAGAGGACATTACAGGAGGAGGTAGGAGAGGACTACAACTCCCAGCATGTCCAGCCTGTTATTATGTGATATCAGAGGACATTACAGGAGGAGGTAGGAGAGGACTACAACTCCCAGCATGTCCAGCCTGTTATTATGTGATATCAGAGGACATTACAGGAGGAGGTAGGAGAGGACTACAACTCCCAGCATGTCCAGCCTGTTATTAGGTGACATCAGAGGACATTACAGGAGGAGGTAGGAGAGGACTACAACTCCCAGCATGTCCAGCCTGTTATTATGTGATATCAGAGGACATTACAGGAGGAGGTAGAAGAGGACTACAACTCCCAGCATGTCCAGCCTGTTATTATGTGATATCAGAGGACATTACAGGAGGAGGTAGGAGAGGACTACAACTCCCAGCATGTACAGCCTGTTATTATGTGATATCAGAGGACATTACAGGAGGAGGGAGGAGAGGACTACAACTCCCAGCATGTCCAGTCTGTTATTATGTGATATCAGAGGACATTACAGGAGGAGGTAGGAGAGGACTACAACTCCCAGCATGTCCAGCCTGTTATTATGTGATATCAGAGGACATTACAGGAGGAGGTAGGAGAGGACTACAACTCCCAGCATGTCCAGCCTGTTATTATGTGATATCAGAGGACATTACAGGGGGAGGTAGGAGAGGACTACAACTCCCAGCATGTCCAGCCCGTTATTATGTGACATCAGAGGACATTACAGGAGGAGGTAGGAGAGGACTACAACTCCCAGCATGTCCAGCCTGTTATTATGTGATATCAGAGGACATTACAGGAGGAGGTAGGAGATGACTACAACTCCCAGCATGTCCAGCCTGTTATTATGTGATATCAGAGGACATTACAGGAGGAGGTAGGAGAGGACTACAACTCCCAGCATGTCCAGCCTGTTATTATGTGATATCAGAGGACATTACAGGATGAGGTAGGAGAGGACTACAACTCCCAGCATGTCCAGCCTGTTACTATGTGATATCAGAGGACATTACAGGAGGAGGTAGGAGAGGACTACAACTCCCAGCATGTCCAGACTGTTATTATGTGACATCAGAGGACATTACAGGAGGAGGTAGGAGAGGACTACAACTCCCAGCATGTCCAGCCTGTTATTATGTGATATCAGAGGACATTACAGGAGGAGGGAGGAGAGGACTACAACTCCCAGCATGTCCAGCCTGTTATGTGATATCAGAGGACATTACAGGGGGAGGTAGGAGAGGACTACAACTCCCAGCATGTCCAGCCTGTTATTATGTGATATCAGAGGACATTACAGGGGGAGGTAGGAGAGGACTACAACTCCCAGCATGTCCAGCCTGTTATTATGTGATATCAGAGGACATTATAGGAGGAGGTAGGAGAGGACTACAACTCCCAGCATGTCCAGCCTGTTATTATGTGATATCAGAGGACATTACAGGAGGAGGTAGGAGAGGACTACAACTCCCAGCATGTCCAGCCTGTTATTATGTGATATCAGAGGACATTACAGGGGGAGGTAGGAGAGGACTACAACTCCCAGCATGTCCAGCCTGTTATTATGTGATATCAGAGGACATTACAGGAGGAGGGAGGAGAGGACTACAACTCCCAGCATGTCCAGCCTGTTATTATGTGATATCAGAGGACATTACAGGAGGAGGTAGGAGAGAACTACAACTCCCAGCATGTCCAGCCTGTTATTATGTGACATCAGAGGACATTACAGGAGGAGGTAGGAGAGGACTACAACTCCCAGCATGTCCAGCCTGTTATTATGTGATATCAGAGGACATTACAGGAGGAGGGAAGAGAGGACTACAACTCCCAGCATGTCCAGCCTGTTATTATGTGATATCAGAGGACATTACAGGAGGAGGTAGGAGAGGAGAGGACTACAACTCCCAGCATGTCCAGCCTGTTATTATGTGATATCAGGGGACATTACAGGAGGAGGTAGGAGAGGACTACAACTCCCAGCATGTCCAGCCTGTTATTATGTGATATCAGAGGACATTACAGGAGGAGGGAGGAGAGGACTACAACTCCCAGCATGTCCAGCCTGTTATTATGTGATATCAGAGGACATTACAGGAGGAGGGAGGAGAGGACTACAACTCCCAGCATGTCCAGCCTGTTATTATGTGATATCAGAGGACAGTACAGGAGGAGGTAGGAGAGGACTACAACTCCCAGCATGTCCAGCCTGTTATTATGTGATATCAGAGGACATTACATGAGGAGGTAGAAGAGGACTACAACTCCCAGCATGTCCAGCCTGTTATTATGTGATATCAGAGTACATTACAGGAGGAGGTAGGAGAGGACTACAACTCCCAGCATGTCCAGCCTGTTATTATGTGATATCAGAGGACATTACAGGAGGAGGGAGGAGAGGACTACAACTCCCAGCATGTCCAGCCTGTTATTATGTGATATCAGAGGACATTACATGAGGAGGTAGGAGAGGACTACAACTCCCAGCATGTCCAGCCTGTTATTATGTGATATCAGAGGACATTACATGAGGAGGTAGGAGAGGACTACAACTCCCAGCATGTCCAGCCTGTTATTATGTGATATCAGAGGACATTACAGGAGGAGGTAGGAGAGGACTACAACTCCCAGCATGTCCAGCCTGTTATTATGTGATATCAGAGGACATTACAGGAGGAGGTAGGAGAGGACTACAACTCCCAGCATGTCCAGCCTGTTATTATGTGATATCAGAGGACATTACAGGAGGAGGGAGGAGAGGACTACAACTCCCAGCATGTCCAGCCTGTTATTATGTGATATCAGAGGACATTACAGGAGGAGGTAGGAGAGGACTACAACTCCCAGCATGTCCAGCCTGTTATTATGTGATATCAGAGGACATTACAGGAGGAGGTAGGAGAGGACTACAACTCCCAGCATGTCCAGCCTGTTATTATGTGATATCAGAGGACATTACAGGAGGAGGTAGGAGAGGACTACAACTCCCAGCATGTCCAGCCTGTTATTATGGGATATCAGAGGACATTACAGGAGGAGGTAGGAGAGGACTACAACTCCCAGCATGTCCAGCCTGATATTATGGGATATCAGAGGACATTACAGGAGGAGGTAGGAGAGGATTACAACTCCCAGCATGTCCAGACTGTTATTATGTGACATCAGAGGACATTACAGGAGGAGGTAGGAGAGGACTACAACTCCCAGCATGTCCAGCCTGTTATTATGTGATATCAGAGGACATTACAGGGGGAGGTAGGAGAGGACTACAACTCCCAGCATGTCCAGCCTGTTATTATGTGATATCAGAGGACATTACAGGAGGAGGTAGGAGATGACTACAACTCCCAGCATGTCCAGCCTGTTATTATGTGATATCAGAGGACATTACAGGAGGCGGTAGGAGAGGACTACAACTCCCAGCATGTCCAGCCTGTTATTATGTGATATCAGAGGACATTACAGGAGGAGGTAGGAGAGGACTACAACTCCCAGCATGTCCAGCCTGTTATTATGTGATACCAGAGGACATTACAGGAGGAGGTAGGAGAGGACTACAACTCCCAGCATGTCCAGCCTGTTATTATGTGATATCAGAGGACATTACAGGAGGAGGTAGGAGAGGACTACAACTCCCAGCATGTCCAGCCTGTTATTATGGGATATCAGAGGACATTACAGGAGGAGGTAGGAGAGGACTACAACTCCCAGCATGTCCAGTCTGTTATTATGTGACATCAGAGGACATTACAGGAGGAGGTAGGAGAGGACTACAACTCCCAGCATGTCCAGCCTGTTATTATGTGATATCAGAGGACATTACAGGAGGAGGTAGGAGAGGACTACAACTCCCAGCATGTCCAGCCTGTTATTATGGGATATCAGAGGACATTACAGGAGGAGGTAGGAGAGGACTACAACTCCCAGCATGTCCAGCCTGTTATTATGGGATATCAGAGGACATTACAGGAGGAGGTAGAAGAGGACTACAACTCCCAGCATGTCCAGTCTGTTATTATGTGAAATCAGAGGACATTACAGGAGGAGGTAGGAGAGGACTACAACTCCCAGCATGTCCAGCCTGTTATTATGTGATATCAGAGGACATTACAGGAGGAGGTAGGAGAGGACTACAACTCCCAGCATGTCCAGCCTGTTATTATGTGATATCAGAGGACATTACAGGAGGAGGTAGGAGAGGACTACAACTCCCAGCATGTCCAGCCTGTTATTATGTGACATCAGAGGACATTACAGGAGGAGGTAGGAGAGGACTACAACTCCCAGCATGTCCAGCCTGTTATTATGTGATATCAGAGGACATTACAGGAGGAGGGAGGAGAGGACTACAACTCCCAGCATGTCCAGCCTGTTATTATGGGATATCAGAGGACATTACAGGAGGAGGTAGAAGAGGACTACAACTCCCAGCATGTCCAGCCTGTTATTATGTGATATCAGAGGACATTACAGGAGGAGGGAGGAGAGGACTACAACTCCCAGCATGTCCAGCCTGTTATTATGGGATATCAGAGGACATTACAGGAGGAGGTAGAAGAGGACTACAACTCCCAGCATGTCCAGCCTGTTATTATGTGATATCAGAGGACATTACAGGAGGAGGGAGGAGAGGACTACAACTCCCAGCATGTCCAGCCTGTTATTATGTGATATCAGAGGACATTACAGGAGGAGGTAGGAGAGGACTACAACTCCCAGCATGTCCAGCCTGTTATTATGTGATATCAGAGGACATTACAGGGGGAGGTAGGAGAGGACTACAACTCCCAGCATGTCCAGCCTGTTATTATGTGATATCAGAGGACATTACAGGAGGAGGTAGGAGAGGACTACAACTCCCAGCATGTCCAGCCTGTTATTATGTGATATCAGAGGACATTACAGGAGGAGGTAGGAGAGGACTACAACTCCCAGCATGTCCAGCCTGTTATTATGTGATATCAGAGGACATTACAGGAGGAGGTAGGAGAGGACTACAACTCCCAGCATGTCCAGCCTGTTATTATGTGATATCAGAGGACATTACAGGGGGAGGTAGGAGAGGACTACAACTCCCAGCATGTCCAGCCTGTTATTATGTGATATCAGAGGATATTACAGGAGGAGGTAGGAGAGGACTACAACTCCCATCATGTCCAGCTTGTTATTATGTGATATCAGAGGACATTACAGGAGGAGGTAGAAGAGGAGAGGACTACAACTCCCAGCATGTCCAGCCTGTTATTATGTGATATCAGAGGACATTACAGGGGGAGGTAGGAGAGGACTACAACTCCCAGCATGTCCAGCCCGTTATTATGTGATACCAGAGGACATTACAGGAGGAGGTAGAAGAGGAGAGGACTACAACTCCCAGCATGTCCAGCCTGTTATTATGTGACATCAGAGGACATTACAGGAGGAGGTAGGAGAGGACTACAACTCCCAGCATGTCCAGCCTGTTATTATGTGATATCAGAGGACATTACAGGAGGAGGTAGGAGAGGACTACAACTCCCAGCATGTCCAGCCTGTTACTATGTGATATCAGAGTACATTACAGGAGGAGGTAGGAGAGGACTACAACTCCCAGCATGTCCAGCCTGTTATTATGTGACATCAGAGGACATTACAGGAGGAGGTAGGAGAGGACTACAACTCCCAGCATGTCCAGCCTGTTATTATGTGATATCAGAGGACATTACAGGAGGAGGTAGGAGAGGACTACAACTCCCAGCATGTCCAGCCTGTTATTATGTGATATCAGAGGACATTACAGGAGGAGGTAGGAGAGGACTACAACTCCCAGCATGTCCAGCCTGTTATTATGTGACATCAGAGGACATTACAGGAGGAGGTAGGAGAGGACTACAACTCCCAGCATGTCCAGCCTGTTATTATGTGATATCAGAGGACATTACAGGAGGCGGTAGGAGAGGACTACAACTCCCAGCATGTCCAGCCTGTTATTATGTGACATCAGAGGACATTACAGGAGGAGGTAGGAGAGGACTACATCTCCCAGCATGTCCAGCCTGTTATTATGGGATATCAGAGGACATTACAGGAGGAGGTAGGAGAGGACTACAACTCCCAGCATGTCCAGCCTGTTATTATGTGATACCAGAGGACATTACAGGAGGAGGTAGGAGAGGACTACAACTCCCAGCATGTCCAGCCTGTTATTATGTGATATCAGAGGACATTACAGGGGGAGGTAGGAGAGGACTACAACTCCCAGCATGTCCAGCCTGTTATTATGTGATATCAGAGGACATTACAGGAGGAGGTAGGAGAGGACTACAACTCCCAGCATGTCCAGCCTGTTATTATGTGATATCAGAGGACATTACAGGAGGAGGTAGGAGAGGACTACAACTCCCAGCATGTCCAGCCTGTTATTATGTGATACCAGAGGACATTACAGGAGGAGGTAGGAGAGGACTACAACTCCCAGCATGTCCAGCCTGTTATTATGTGATATCAGAGGACATTACAGGCGGAGGTAGGAGAGGACTACAACTCCCAGCATGTCCAGCCTGTTATTATGTGATATCAGAGGACATTACAGGAGGAGGTAGAAGAGGAGAGGACTACAACTCCCAGCATGTCCAGCCTGTTATTATGTGATATCAGAGGACATTACAGGGGGAGGTAGGAGAGGACTACAACTCCCAGCATGTCCAGCCCGTTATTATGTGATACCAGAGGACATTACAGGAGGAGGTAGGAGAGGACTACAACTCCCAGCATGTCCAGCCCGTTATTATGTGATATCAGAGGACATTACAGGAGGAGGTAGGAGAGGACTACAACTCCCAGCATGTCCAGCCTGTTATTATGTGATATCAGAGGACATTACAGGAGGAGGTAGAAGAGGAGAGGACTACAACTCCCAGCATGTCCAGCCTGTTATTATGTGACATCAGAGGACATTACAGGAGGAGGTAGGAGAGGACTACAACTCCCAGCATGTCCAGCCTGTTATTATGTGATATCAGAGGACATTACAGGAGGAGGTAGGAGAGGACTACAACTCCCAGCATGTCCAGCCTGTTATTATGTGATATCAGAGGACATTACAGGAGGAGGTAGGAGAGGACTACAACTCCCAGCATGTCCAGCCTGTTACTATGTGATATCAGAGGACATTACAGGAGGAGGTAGGAGAGGACTACAACTCCCAGCATGTCCAGCCTGTTATTATGTGATATCAGAGGACATTACAGGAGGAGGTAGGAGAGGACTACAACTCCCAGCATGTCCAGCCTGTTATTATGTGATATCAGAGGACATTACAGGAGGAGGTAGGAGAGGACTACAACTCCCATCATGTCCAGCTTGTTATTATGTGATATCAGAGGACATTACAGGAGGAGGTAGGAGAGGACTACAACTCCCAGCATGTCCAGCCTGTTATTATGTGATATCAGAGGACATTACAGGAGGAGGTAGGAGAGGACTACAACTCCCAGCATGTCCAGCCTGTTATTATGTGATATCAGAGGACATTACAGGGGGAGGTAGGAGAGGACTACAACTCCCAGCATGCCCAGCCTGTTATTATGTGATATCAGAGGACATTACAGGAGGAGGGAGGAGAGGACTACAACTCCCAGCATGTCCAGCCTGTTATTATGTGATATCAGAGGACATTACAGGAGGAGGTAGGAGAGGACTACAACTCCCAGCATGTCCAGCCTGTTTTTATGTGATATCAGAGGACATTACAGGAGGAGGTAGGAGAGGACTACAACTCCCAGCATGTCCAGCCTGTTTTTATGTGATATCAGAGGACATTACAGGAGGAGGTAGGAGAGGACTACAACTCCCAGCATGTCCAGCCTGTTATTATGTGATATCAGAGGACATTACAGGGGGAGGTAGGAGAGGACTACAACTCCCAGCATGTCCAGCCTGTTTTTATGTGATATCAGAGGACATTACAGGAGGAGGTAGGAGAGGACTACAACTCCCAGCATGTCCAGCCTGTTATTATGTGATATCAGAGGACATTACAGGGGGAGGTAGGAGAGGACTACAACTCCCAGCATGCCCAGCCTGTTATTATGTGATATCAGAGGACATTACAGGAGGAGGGAGGAGAGGACTACAACTCCCAGCATGTCCAGCCTGTTATTATGTGATATCAGAGGACATTACAGGAGGAGGTAGGAGAGGACTACAACTCCCAGCATGTCCAGCCTGTTATTATGTGATATCAGAGGACATTACAGGAGGAGGGAGGAGAGGACTACAACTCCCAGCATGTCCAGCCTGTTACTATGTGATATCAGAGGACATTACAGGAGGAGGTAGGAGAGGACTACAACTCCCAGCATGTCCAGCCTGTTTTTATGTGATATCAGAGGACATTACAGGAGGAGGGAGGAGAGGACTACAACTCCCAGCATGTCCAGCCTGTTATTATGTGATATCAGAGGACATTACAGGAGGAGGTAGGAGA
Source organism: Bufo bufo (assembly GCF_905171765.1). Taxonomy (NCBI): domain Eukaryota; kingdom Metazoa; phylum Chordata; class Amphibia; order Anura; family Bufonidae; genus Bufo; species Bufo bufo. The sequence continues at coordinate 6,150,110 of NC_053392.1, read as the reverse complement.
GGACTACAACTCCCAGCATGTCCAGCCTGTTATTATGTGATATCAGAGGACATTACTGGAGGAGGTAGGAGAGGACTACAACTCCCAGCAAGTCCAGCCTGTTATTATGTGATATCAGAGGACATTACAGGAGGAGGTAGGAGAGGACTACAACTCCCAGCATGTCCAGCCTGTTATTATGTGATATCAGAGGACATTACAGGAGGAGGTAGGAGAGGACTACAACTCCCAGCATGTCCAGCCTGTTATTATGTGATATCAGAGGACATTACAGGAGGAGGTAGGAGAGGGAGGACTACAACTCCCAGCATGTCCAGCCTGTTATTATGTGACATCAGAGGACATTACAGGAGGAGGTAGGAGAGGACTACAACTCCCAGCATGTCCAGCCTGTTATTATGTGATATCACAGGACATTACAGGAGGAGGTAGGAGAGGACTACAACTCCCAGCATGTCCAGCCTGTTATTATGTGATATCAGAGGACATTACAGGAGGAGGTAGGAGAGGACTACAACTCCCAGCATGTCCAGCCTGTTATTATGTGATATCAGAGGACATTACAGGAGGAGGTAGGAGAGGACTACAACTCCCAGCATGTCCAGCCCGTTATTATGTGATATCAGAGGACATTACAGGAGGAGGTAGGAGAGGACTACAACTCCCAGCATGTCCAGCCTGTTATTATGTGACATCAGAGGACATTACAGGAGGAGGTAGGAGAGGACTACAACTCCCAGCATGTCCAGCCTGTTATTATGTGATATCAGAGGACATTACAGGAGGAGGTAGGAGAGGACTACAACTCCCAGCATGTCCAGCCTGTTATTATGTGATATCAGAGGACATTACAGGAGGAGGTAGGAGAGGACTACAACTCCCAGCATGTCCAGCCTGTTATTATGTGATATCAGAGGACATTACAGGAGGAGGTAGGAGAGGACTACAACTCCCAGCATGTCCAGCCTGTTATTATGTGATATCAGAGGACATTATAGGAGGAGGTAGCAGAGGACTACAACTCCCAGCATGTCCAGCCTGTTATTATGTGATATCAGAGGACATTACAGGGGGAGGTAGGAGAGGACTACAACTCCCAGCATGTCCAGCCTGTTATTATGTGACATCAGAGGACATTACAGGAGGAGGGAGGAGAGGACTACAACTCCCAGCATGTCCAGCCTGTTATTATGTGACATCAGAGGACATTACAGGAGGAGGGAGGAGAGGACTACAACTCCCAGCATGTCCAGCCTGTTATTATGTGATACCAGAGGACATTACAGGAGGAGGTAGGAGAGGACTACAACTCCCAGCATGTCCAGCCTGTTATTATGTGACATCAGAGGACATTACAGGGGGAGGTAGGAGAGGACTACAACTCCCAGCATGTCCAGCCTGTTATTATGTGATATCAGAGGACATTACAGGGGGAGGTAGGAGAGGACTACAACTCCCAGCATGTCCAGCCTGTTATTATGTGATATCAGAGGACATTACAGGAGGAGGTAGGAGAGGACTACAACTCCCAGCATGTCCAGCCTGTTATTATGTGACATCAGAGGACATTACAGGAGGAGGTAGGAGAGGACTACAACTCCCAGCATGTCCAGCCTGTTATTATGTGACATCAGAGGACATTACAGGAGGAGGTAGGAGAGGACTACAACTCCCAGCATGTCCAGCCTGTTATTATGTGATATCAGAGGACATTACAGGGGGAGGTAGGAGAGGACTACAACTCCCAGCATGTCCAGCCTGTTATTATGTGATATCAGAGGACATTACAGGGGGAGGTAGGAGAGGACTACAACTCCCAGCATGTCCAGCCTGTTATTATGTGACATCAGAGGACATTACAGGGGGAGGTAGGAGAGGACTACAACTCCCAGCATGTCCAGCCTGTTATTATGTGATATCAGAGGACATTACAGGAGGAGGTAGGAGAGGACTACAACTCCCAGCATGTCCAGCCTGTTATTATGTGATATCAGAGGACATTACAGGAGGAGGTAGGAGAGGACTACAACTCCCAGCATGTCCAGCCTGTTATTATGTGACATCAGAGGACATTACAGGAGGAGGTAGGAGAGGACTACAACTCCCAGCATGTCCAGCCTGTTATTATGTGATATCAGAGGACATTACAGGAGGAGGTAGGAGAGGACTACAACTCCCAGCATGTCCAGCCTGTTATTATGTGATATCAGAGGACATTACAGGAGGAGGTAGGAGAGGACTACAACTCCCAGCATGTCCAGCCTGTTATTATGTGATATCAGAGGACATTACAGGGGGAGGTAGGAGAGGACTACAACTCCCAGCATGTCCAGCCTGTTATTATGTGATATCAGAGGACATTACAGGAGGAGGTAGGAGAGGGAGGACTACAACTCCCAGCATGTCCAGCCTGTTATTATGTGATACCAGAGGACATTACAGGAGGAGGTAGGAGAGGACTACAACTCCCAGCATGTCCAGCCTGTTATTATGTGATATCAGAGGACATTACAGGAGGAGGTAGGAGAGGACTACAACTCCCAGCATGTCCAGCCTGTTATTATGTGATATCAGAGGACATTACAGGAGGAGGTAGGAGAGGGAGGACTACAACTCCCAGCATGTCCAGCCTGTTATTATGTGATACCAGAGGACATTACAGGAGGAGGTAGGAGAGGACTACAACTCCCAGCATGTCCAGCCTGTTATTATGTGATATCAGAGGACATTACAGGAGGAGGTAGGAGAGGACTACAACTCCCAGCATGTCCAGCCTGTTATTATGTGATATCAGAGGACATTACAGGAGGAGGTAGGAGAGGACTACAACTCCCAGCATGTCCAGCCTGTTATTATGTGATATCAGAGGACATTACAGGAGGAGATAGGAGAGGACTACAACTCCCAGCATGTCCAGCCTGTTATTATGTGATATCACAGGACATTACAGGAGGAGGTAGGAGAGGACTACAACTCCCAGCATGTCCAGCCTGTTATTATGTGATATCAGAGGACATTACAGGAGGAGGTAGGAGAGGACTACAACTCCCAGCATGTCCAGCCTGTTATTATGTGATATCAGAGGACATTACAGGGGGAGAGGAGAGGACTACAACTCCCAGCATGTCCAGCCTGTTATTATGTGATATCAGAGGACATTACAGTAGGAGGTAGGAGAGGACTACAACTCCCAGCATGTCCAGCCTGTTATTATGTGATATCAGAGGACATTACAGGAGGAGGGAGGAGAGGACTACAACTCCCAGCATGTCCAGCCTGTTATTATGTGATACCAGAGGACATTACAGGAGGAGGGAGGAGAGGACTACAACTCCCAGCATGTCCAGCCTGTTATTATGTGATATCAGAGGACAGTACAGGAGGAGGTAGGAGAGGACTACAACTCCCAGCATGTCCAGCCTGTTATTATGTGATATCAGAGGACATTACAGGAGGAGGGAGGAGAGGACTACAACTCCCAGCATGTCCAGCCTGTTATTATGTGGTATCAGAGGACATTACAGGAGGAGGGAGGAGAGGACTACAACTCCCAGCATGTCCAGCCTGTTATTATGTGATACCAGAGGACATTACAGGAGGAGGGAGGAGAGGACTACAACTCCCAGCATGTCCAGCCTGTTATTATGTGATATCAGAGGACAGTACAGGAGGAGGTAGGAGAGGACTACAACTCCCAGCATGTCCAGCCTGTTATTATGTGATATCAGAGGACATTACAGGAGGAGGGAGGAGAGGACTACAACTCCCAGCATGTCCAGCCTGTTATTATGTGATACCAGAGGACATTACAGGAGGAGGGAGGAGAGGACTACAACTCCCAGCATGTCCAGCCTGTTATTATGTGATATCAGAGGACAGTACAGGAGGAGGTAGGAGAGGACTACAACTCCCAGCATGTCCAGCCTGTTATTATGTGATATCAGAGGACATTACAGGAGGAGGGAGGAGAGGACTACAACTCCCAGCATGTCCAGCCTGTTATTATGTGGTATCAGAGGACATTACAGGAGGAGGGAGGAGAGGACTACAACTCCCAGCATGTCCAGCCTGTTATTATGTGATACAGAGGACATTACAGGAGGAGGGAGGAGAGGACTACAACTCCCAGCATGTCCAGCCTGTTATTATGTGATATCAGAGGACAGTACAGGAGGAGGTAGGAGAGGACTACAACTCCCAGCATGTCCAGCCTGTTATTATGTGATATCAGAGGACATTACAGGAGGAGGTAGGAGAGGACTACAACTCCCAGCATGTCCTGACTGTTATTATGTGATATCAGAGGACATTACAGGAGGAGGTAGGAGAGGACTACAACTCCCAGCATGTCCAGCCTGTTATTATGTGATATCAGAGGACATTACAGGAGGAGGGAGGAGAGGACTACAACTCCCAGCATGTCCAGACTGTTATTATGTGATACCAGAGGACATTACAGTAGGAGGTAGGAGAGGACTACAACTCCCAGCATGTCCAGCCTGTTATTATGTGATATCAGAGGACATTACAGGAGGAGGGAGGAGAGGACTACAACTCCCAGCATGTCCAGCCTGTTATTATGTGATATCAGAGGACATTACAGGAGGAGGTAGGAGAGGACTACAACTCCCAGCATGTCCAGCCTGTTATTATGTGGTATCAGAGGACATTACAGGAGGAGGGAGGAGAGGACTACAACTCCCAGCATGTCCTGACTGTTATTATGTGATATCAGAGGACATTACAGGAGGAGGTAGGAGAGGACTACAACTCCCAGCATGTCCAGCCTGTTATTATGTGATATCAGAGGACATTACAGGAGGAGGTAGGAGAGGACTACAACTCCCAGCATGTCCAGCCTGTTATTATGTGATATCAGAGGACATTACAGGAGGAGGTAGAAGAGGACTACAACTCCCAGCATGTCCAGCCTGTTATTATGTGATATTAGAGAACATTACAGGAGGAGGTAGGAGAGGACTACAACTCCCAGCATGTCCAGCCTGTTATTAGGTGATATCAGAGGACATTACAGGAGGAGGTAGGAGAGGACTACAACTCCCAGCATGTCCAGCCCGTTATTATGTGATATCAGAGGACATTACAGGGGGAGGTAGGAGAGGACTACAACTCCCAGCATGTCCAGCCTGTTATTATGTGATATCAGAGGACATTACAGGAGGAGGGAGGAGAGGACTACAACTCCCAGCATGTCCAGCCTGTTATTATGTGATATCAGAGGACATTACAGGAGGAGGTAGAAGAGGACTACAACTCCCAGCATGTCCAGCCTGTTATTATGTGATATCAGAGGACATTACAGGAGGAGGTAGGAGAGGACTACAACTCCCAGCATGTTCAGCCTGTTATTATGTGATATCAGAGGACATTACAGGAGGAGGGAGGAGAGGACTACAACTCCCAGCATGTCCAGCCTGTTATTATGTGATATCAGAGGACGTTACAGGAGGAGGTAGGAGAGGACTACAACTCCCAGCATGTCCAGCCTGTTATTATGTGATATCAGAGGACGTTACAGGAGGAGGTAGGAGAGGACTACAACTCCCAGCATGTCCAGCCTGTTATTATGTGATATCAGAGGACATTACAGGAGGAGGTAGGAGAGGACTACAACTCCCAGCATGTCCAGCCTGTTATTATGTGATATCAGAGGACATTACAGGAGGAGGTAGGAGAGGACTACAACTCCCAGCATGTCCAGCCTGTTATTATGTGATATCAGAGGACATTACAGGAGGAGGTAGGAGAGGACTACAACTCCCAGCATGTCCAGCCTGTTATTATGTGATATCAGAGGACATTACAGGAGGAGGTAGGAGAGGACTACAACTCCCAGCATGTCCAGCCTGTTATTATGTGATATCAGAGGACATTACAGGAGGAGGTAGGAGAGGACTACAACTCCCAGCATGTCCAGCCTGTTATTATGTGATATCAGAGGACATTACAGGAGGAGGTAGGAGAGGACTACAACTCCCAGCCTCTCTGTAGAGATTTCCCGCTTTCTTCGTTTTCCAGGTTTTCACAGTTTCCTCACAATTACTTTTCTTCAACCTTGCTGAGCTCCTCCCCTTCATTGATCACATGATAGTGACGTCACCGCAGGTCCTTCATAAACTGATACTGCTACATTGCTGAGCTCCGCCCCTTTAGGTCACATGACATTATCACAGGTCCTTTACCACCACATACATTCTGCGCTGCTGAGCTCCGCCCCTTCACTGATCACATGACATCACAGGTCCTTTACCAGCACATACATTCGGCGCTGCTGAGCTCCGCCCCTCCGGCACTGATCACATGATGATGACGTCATCGCAGGACCTCACATATTTTTTACACTTCTGAGTTCCGCATCTTCCTGCTCTGGTTACATGATTGGACGTCACCACAGGTCCTGCACCACCACCTGTATGCACCGCAAATCTCCGCCTTTTCCTGTTCTGGTCACATGACAGTGACGTCACCGCAGGTCCTTCCGCTCTCTGTCTGTCCCCATGGAGGAGCTGCCCCCGGCCGCCATGATGGAGGCTCCCCTCCCAGGTAACAGGAGCTGTGGACGGGTCTGCTCCGGGCTGACACTGCTGGATGTGCGGGGAGGTTCATGGCGTCCTGGGCCGCGGTCTGTGGGAAGGTTTCGGGCCGCGGTCTGTGGGAAGGTTTCGGGCTGCGGTATCTGGGAAGGTTTCGGGCCGCGGTATCTGGGAAGGTTTCGGGCCGCGGTATCTGGGAAGGTTTCGGGCCGCGGTATCTGTGAAGTTTTCGGGCCGCGGTATCTGGGAAGGTTTCGGGCCGCGGTATCTGGGAAGGTTTCGGGCCGCGGTATCTGGGAAGGTTTCGGGCCGCGGTATCTGGGAAGGTTTCGGGCCGTGGTATCTGGGAAGGTTTCGGGCCGCGGTATCTGGGAAGGTTTCGGGCCGCGGTATCTGGGAAGGTTTCGGGCCGCGGTATCTGGGAAGGTTTCGGGCCGCGGTCTGTGGGAAGGTTTCGGGCCGCGGTCTGTGGGAAGGTTTCGGGCCGCGGTATCTGGGAAGGTTTCGGGCCGCGGTCTGTGGGAAGGTTTCGGGCCGCGGTATCTGGGAAGGTTTCGGGCCGCGGTCTGTGGGAAGGTTTCGGGCCGCGGTCTGTGGGAAGGTTTCGGGCCGCGGTCTGTGGGAAGGTTTCGGGCCGCGGTCTGTGGGAAGGTTTCGGGCCGCGGTCTGTGGGAAGGTTTCGGGCCGCGGTATCTGGGAAGGTTTCGGGCCGCGGTCTGTGGAAAGGTCCCGGGCCGCGGTATCTGGGAAGGTTTCGGGCCGCGGTCTGTGGAAAGGTCCCGGGCCGCGGTATCTGGGAAGGTTTCGGGCCGCGGTCTGTGGAAAGGTCCCGGGCCGCGGGTTACTCCTCCAGCAGCCGGTGACCGCTCTCCTGACCTGTAATATACGGTATATACGGAGCCCATCGCCAGGATACGCCCCAGTGTCCGATAGGTGCAGGGGCCCACATACGTTTCTATGGGAGTGCCGACAGTATCCAAGCAGCGCACGTGGCTCTAGGCTCCCACTGGGCGTGTCCCTTGCAGTGCTCCAGACAAAAAAAAATACCTAGTAGCCATTGGCACTTTTCGGACGCAGCGCTGTGTAATATGTTTATTTATTTATTGTTTATATATTTTATATGTAAAATTGGGAAAGGGGGGATTTAAACGTGATATTTTGGGGCACTTTCACACTAGCGTTTTTCTTTTCCGGCGCTGAGTTCCGTCCTAGGGGCTCTATACCGGAGAAGAACTGATCAGTGTTATCCCCATGCATTCTGAATGGAGAGCGATCCGTTCAGTTTGCATCAGGACGTCTTCAGTTCAGTCATTTTGACTGATCAGGCAAAAGAGAAAACCGCAGCATGCTACGGTTTTATCTCCGGCGAAAACAACTGAAGACTTGCCTGAACGCCGGATCCGGCATTTTTCCCCATAGGAAGGTATTAGTGCCGGATCCGTCCTTCCGGTCTGCGCAGACCGGTAAATAAATACAAGACGGATCCGTCTCACAAATGTTTTCAGTCACATCCAGATCGGCGGATCCGGCGGGCAGTTCTGACGACTGCTGCACGTGTGAAAGTAGCCGAGGTGTTTGTGTTTTATTTGGACATGCGCGCACACAGCGTCTTGTAAGATGGCCGACTGAGCGGTCCAGCAGTTATGCGCATGCTCCCGCAACGACATGTGATGATGGCATGCCGTGGTTTTGACGCTACTTGGCGCCTGCGCAGTGTCTCCGTCGGAACGTCGGAATCGGCGGTATGCGACATGTGAGGCACAAGGAACAGCGCTGGGTAGGTCCCCCCCCCCCCCCCCCCCCCCAGGTGCCCCCTGCGCTCACTTATCAATCACTGCACTTTTATGGTATAATACATAGACCGCATACTGGGTTTCTGATATAATAGTGGGGCGGTTTTCCGCTGATGAGTAATGCACACTTCTCTCTGCACTTTATATCTATACATTGCTGCTGATTGATTGTATTGTGATGTAATAGAGGCCGGACTATATAGACCCGTCATACACTGTGATGTAATAGGGGCCGGACTATATAGACCCGTCATACACTGTGATGTAATAGAGGCCGGACTATATAGACCCGTCATACACTGTGATGTAATAGGGGCCGGACTATATAGACCCGTCATACACTGTGATGTAATAGAGGCCGGACTATATAGACCCGTCATACACTGTGATGTAATAGGGGCCGGACTATATAGACCCGTCATACACTGTGATGTAATAGGGGCCGGACTATATAGACCCGTCATACACTGTGATGTAATAGAGGCCGGACTATATAGACCCGTCATACACTGTGATGTAATAGAGGCCGGACTATATAGACCCGTCATACACTGTGATGTAATAGAGGCCGGACTATATAGACCCGTCATACACTGTGATGTAATAGGGGTCGGACTATATAGACCCGTCATACACTGTGTTCACTGCTCTTGTATGAGCGGAAACGTTCCTCTCCACGTGGGGGAATAAACACCACTGCTTTTACTTGGAGCGCTGTCCGTCTTTCATCACTCTTCATATGGGGTAGGCGGCTGCGTCCCTGGACCTAGCACCCACATCGCTTTTCTCCAGTGCCGCCATCATTTTGTCATATATATATATATATCCCAAATACCGCAGCAGCACAGTCAGACGTTGTGCACTGGGTGCAATTCCCCACAGAGGCCGCCCCTCCTCCACGATATACACTGCGTGCAGAATTATTAGGCAAATGAGTATTTTGACCACATCATCCTCTTTATGCATGTTGTCTTACTCCAAGCTGTATAGGCTCGAAAGCCTACTACCAATTAAGCATATTAGGTGATGTGCATCTCTGTAATGAGAAGGGGTGTGGTCTAATGACATCAACACCCTATATTAGGTGTGCATAATTATTAGGCAACTTCCTTTCCTTTGGCAAAATGGGTCAAAAGAAGGACTTGACAGGCTCAGAAAAGTCAAAAATAGTGAGATATCTTGCAGAGGGATGCAGCACTCTTAAAATTGCAAAGCTTCTGAAGCGTGATCATCGAACAATCAAGCGTTTCATTCAAAATAGTCAACAGGGTCGCAAGAAGCGTGTGGAAAAACCAAGGCGCAAAATAACTGCCCATGAACTGAGAAAAGTCAAGCGTGCAGTTGCCAAGATGCCACTTGCCACCAGTTTGGCCATATTTCAGAGCTGCAGCATCACTGGAGTGCCCAAAAGCACAAGGTGTGCAATACTCAGAGACATGGCCAAGGTAAGAAAGGCTGAAAGACGACCACCACTGAACAAGACACACAAGCTGAAACGTCAAGACTGGGCCAAGAAATATCTCAAGACTGATTTTTCTAAGGTTTTATGGACTGATGAAATGAGAGTGAGTCTTGATGGGCCAGATGGATGGGCCCGTGGCTGGATTGGTAAAGGGCAGAGAGCTCCAGTCCGACTCAGACGCCAGCAAGGTGGAGGTGGAGTACTGGTTTTGGCTGGTATCATCAAAGATGAGCTTGTGGGGCCTTTTCGGGTTGAGGATGGAGTCAAGCTCAACTCCCAGTCCTACTGCCAGTTTCTGGAAGACACCTTCTTCAAGCAGTGGTACAGGAAGAAGTCTGCATCCTTCAAGAAAAACATGATTTTCATGCAGGACAATGCTCCATCACACGCGTCCAAGTACTCCACAGCGTGGCTGGCAAGAAAGGGTATAAAAGAAAAAAATCTAATGACATGGCCTCCTTGTTCACCTGATCTGAACCCCATTGAGAACCTGTGGTCCATCATCAAATGTGAGATTTACAAGGAGGGAAAACAGTACACCTCTCTGAACAGTGTCTGGGAGGCTGTGGTTGCTGCTGCACGCAATGTTGATGGTGAACAGATCAAAACACTGACAGAATCCATGGATGGCAGGCTTTTGAGTGTCCTTGCAAAGAAAGGTGGCTATATTGGTCACTGATTTGTTTTTGTTTTGTTTTTGAATGTCAGAAATGTATATTTGTGAATATTGAGATGTTATATTGGTTTCACTGGTAAAAATAAATAATTGAAATGGGTATATATTTGTTTTTTGTTAAGTTGCCTAATAATTATGCACAGTAATAGTCACCTGCACACACAGATATCCCCCTAAAATAGCTAAAACTAAAAACAAACTAAAAACTACTTCCAAAAATATTCAGCTTTGATATTAATGAGTTTTTTGGGTTCATTGAGAACATGGTTGTTGTTCAATAATAAAATGAATCCTAAAAAATACAACTTGCCTAATAATTCTGCACTCCCTGTATACCTGACAAATGACGAAGCAGCACTTCCAGCTTTAGGTGGCAGGGTGAAGACCCCAAAACTTTAATCCCAGCAACGTTTCGGCCTACTCAATGAGGCCTGTCCCTTTAACAGTGACCCCCGCAGTGCCCGGGCGAGCGGCGCGTCACTCACTACGTCATGCACCGGCGCCGCCAACTTTATGAATGACGCGGGCACGTGACGTAGTGAGTGACGCGCCGCTCGCCCGGCCTGCCTCCTCTCTTCTACGGAATTTAGCTGTAAGTAATACAGCAGGATTACACTGGATTATTATAGTTTAACAAAGCCTACAGGTTAGATGAGATTATACAACAGTGAGCGGGGCCGGTGCATTAGAATACAGGGACTGCACCGGTCCCCACTGTCATTCCTAATCCAGACGCCGGCCCCTCCTCCCTCTGTGTATAGGTCAGGCATGCTCAACCTGCGGCCCTCCAGCTGTTGTAAAACTACAACTCCCACAATGCCCTGCTGTTGGCGATATATCGTGCAGGCCTAATGCAGACAGTAACAGACCGTCCAGCGGTAAGACCTCCATGAATGGAGCAAAGACAAGATGACTCCAGCACCAAAGCGATGTTCGGAGTTCTTCCTTCCTGTTCTCTGCCTTGGTGGACATTAATGGATTTGTCCGACATCTTACAGTTCACATTCATTGGTGCCGTCACAAACCTGCCCCAACGAATCCGGCAATATGTCATACAAGGAACACATCTCCTTGCGGTCTGATGGGGCGGGTAGAGCTGCGGCTTCTGTGGTGAAAGATTTTAAAACCTCAAACCCGCGTTTCTATCCTCTCCAATCACGTACAGCAGGGATGGAAGTATTTCAGGAGGTTATTGAAAAGGAGCTTTTTTCTAAATGACAGAAATAGGGAGGACATTATCATAAAGATGGCGGACAAGGGGGGCTCAGTGGTGGTTTTATATAAATCTATGGACATTGTGAGGGACGCTTCCACATAAATGATCACAAAACCCTATGTACAGGCAGAGATCGGGGCTTCTTCAGTCACAAACTATTGACCTATTTAAATGTGGAGTCGCCCGTCACACCCATCATCCATGCGCTGCCTAAAATTCACAAGGGTTTGATCCCCCCCCACTGATGCGCCCCATAGTGTCCGGCGTTGGCTCCATTACGGTAAATCTTGGGGAATGGCTGGATGCGGTTTTACAACCATTAGTCAAACGTGTCCCCGGGTTCATCAAGGACTCGGGTCAATCGGGTGATGTACTAAGACGGTTCTAGGATAAGAAATGGTCGTCAAATTTTACTTAACCACAGATGTGGCGTCGCTTTATCCGTCCACTCCCCATCAAATAGCTCTGCTTGCTTTGGCGTTTCATCTACACAAACATCGCCGCATTCTCTGAAATTTATCAGTTATGTTTTGGAAGTCACAAAATTTCTTTTAATTCACAATTATTTTTCCTTCGATGGTTTCTTCTTTTTGCAAATACAAGGAGTTTCAATGGGGGCCAAGTTGTCCCCGTCGCTTGCCAATTTGGTTATGTCTTATTGGGAGGAGCGGTACATTTATACTGTAGATAACCCGCTCATGGAGTGGTATGGCAGGTACATCGACGATCTGCTCTTTATATGGAGCGGTGATGTGCCTGCCATACCTTCCTTCATCGGCTATCTTAACGACAATCCTTATAATTTGAGGTTTATCGGTTCATATGATGCCAACACCAATAATTTTCTTGATTTGACTCTGGTGGGCGTCCCCAATCATATGGTGCGTTCACATAGATATCGCAAATCCAGTGCAGGTAACGCCATTCTCAGAGCCACCATCCCATCCACACCATTAAAGCCGTTCCTGGTGGAGAATTTCTTAGATCTAGGAGGAATTGCACTGACGACGGCCTGTTCTCCAGGGAATGTAAAATACCTTCGATGCATTTGATAAACAGAGGGTATCCGCAATGGCTGATCACAAGGGCAGAGAAAATAGCTCATACTAAAAATGGCAAAAAGCTTGTGTTTGGTGACGCCCCGAATAATAGCAGTTACGGTCTCTAGAGAAGGTCCCACACAAGGTCCTAACGTACAGCAAACAGTTTGGACAGATTCAGAAGGCCATTTCTAATTGTATTTCCATCCTCTATGAGGATAATATTCTGTAGGATTTACTTAGAGTAGTTTGAAGACGCTCTCCCACCTTGGCTAACATGCTGTCTCCTTCGTCATTTACCACCACTCCTAAGAGCCACAAACACGTGGTTAAAGTACACGGGATTCACACGCTGCGGTAGTCACCCTTGTAGAACATGCAATTTTGTGGTACCAACCAAAACATTCCATGATTCAGATTATATCACTAGTTATCACGCCATGACAGTACCACCACCATGCTTCACTGATGAGGTGGTATGCTTAGGATCATGAGCAGCTCCTTTCCTTCTCCATACTCTTCTCTTCCCATCACTCTGGTACAAGTTGATCTTGGTCTCATCTGTCCATAGGATGTTGTTCCAGAACTGCGAAGGCTTTTTTAGATGTCGTTTGGCAAACTCTAATCTGGCCTTCCTGTTTTTGAGGCTCACCAATGGTTTCCATCTTGTGGTGAACCCTCTGTATTCATTCTGGTGAAGTCTTCTCCTGATGGTTGACTCTGACACACATACACCTACCTCCTGGAGAGTGTTCTTGATCCGGCCAACTGTTGTGAAGGGTGTTTTCTTCACCAGGGAAAGAATTCTTCGCTCATCCACCACAGTTGTTTTCCGTGGTCTTCCGGGTCTTTTGGTGTTGCTGAGCTCACCGGTGCGCTCCTTCTTTTTAAGAATGTTCTAAACAGTTGTTTTGGCCAGGCCTAATGCTTTTGCTATCTCTCTGATGGGTTTGTTTTTTCAGCCTAATGATGGCTTCACTGATAGTGACAGCTCTTTGGATCTCACCTTGAGAGTGGACAGCAACATATTCCAAATGCAAATAGCAGACTTGAAATGACCTCTGACCTTTTATCTGCTCATTGTAATTGGGATAATGAGGAAATAACACACACCTGGCCATGGAACAGCTGAGAAGACAATTGTCCCATTACTTTTGGTCCCTTAACAAGTGGGAGGCAGATATGCAAACTGCTGTAATTCCTGCACCGTTCACCTGATTTGGATGTAAATACCTCAAATTACAGCTGACAGTCTGCGGGTAAAGCTGACAGTCTGCAGGTAAAGCGGACAGTCTGCAGGTAAAGCTGACAGTCTGCAGGTAAAGCTGACAGTCTGCGGGTAAAGCGGACAGTCTGCGGGTAAAGCGGACAGTCTGCGGGTAAAGCGGACAGTCTGCGGGTAAAGCGGACAGTCTGCGGGTAAAGCGGACAGTCTGCGGGTAAAGCGGACAGTCTGCGGGTAAAGCGGACAGTCTGCGGGTAAAGCGGACAGTCTGCGGGTAAAGCGGACAGTCTGCGGGTAAAGCGGACAGTCTGCGGGTAAAGCTGACAGTCTGCGGGTAAAGCTGACAGTCTGCGGGTAAAGCTGACAGTCTGCGGGTAAAGCTGACAGTCTGCGGGTAAAGCTGACAGTCTGCGGGTAAAGCTGACAGTCTGCGGGTAAAGCTGACAGTCTGCGGGTAAAGCTGACAGTCTGCAGGTAAAGCGGACAGTCTGCAGGTAAAGCACATCTTGTTTGTTTAATTTCAAATCCATTGTGGTGGTGTATAGAGCCAAAAATGTTAGAATTGTGTCCATGTCCCAATATTTATGTAACTGATATATATATATATATATACTGTAGTGTGTGTGTGTATATATCGGAACATCAACACAATTGTAACATTTTTGGCTCTATACACCACCACAATCGGGCATAGGATCGTATTCTGAGCACCTATGTCAATGGGTTGACTCATTATTGCAACCATTAATTCCCCTCATTCCAGGTTTTTTGAGGGATACTAAATCAGTTTTACAAGCAGTAAAGGAGTTGGAGTGGTCTGATCATTATTCATGGGTAACGGCAGATGTCATTGCCTTATATCCCAGTATTCCACACAATCTGGTCATCACCTCCTTGATGTGGTTTTTGAAAAATTTTGGGAATTTCACTGACCAACTGGTAGAATATGTGGTGGCTGTGGTGGACTTCCTCCTCAGGCGGAATTTCTTTATGTTTGATGAAATGTTTTATTCTTCAGACATCGGGGGTGTCGATGGGGGGCCAAGTTCTCTCCCTCCATAGCCAATATTTTTATGGCATGGTGGGAGAGAAACTTTCTCCTCATCGACACCAACCCGTTTGCAGAGAACATTGGGTGGTATGGCCGTTACATCGATGACCTGATCTTTATATGGTCTGGTGATGTGGGGGCCATACCCCCTTTAGCCAATTATCTAAACACACGTGTGAACAGTATTCAATTCACTGGTCACCATGATGCCTCTAACGTAGTGTTTTTGGATTTCCGCTTGAGCGGGGACTCCTCCGCAGCCTCCATATACACAAGTACATACAGGAAGCCCACAGCAGCCAACACATTACTACATGCTAAGTCGTGTCACCCCCTTCACACAGTCCGTAATATACCTAAAGGGGAACTCATCAGGGCTAGAAGGAATTGTAGCCAACAAGAAACTTATGAAATTGAGGCTCAAGACATTATCAATAGATTGTCCTGTAGAGCATACTCTAAACAGATGATGACAAAATATAACGGAGGACCTAGGTATGAATTGGGACAGATTGATTTCAGCTTGCCCCAAGAAAACAATGGGAACGAATTGTGGTACAAACGACACCAAAAAGAATGTCTTTGTTACACAATTCAGCAGTGAACACCCACAGATCTGCAACATTATTAAAAAACATTTTCCATTGTTGGCTTGCGATAAAAACTGGATGGAAGTGGTATCTAATGGTATAAAATGTGCGGCACACAAAGCCCCCACTGTTGCAAGTACAGTTAGCCCGAGTCTTTTCCCAAAAAATAGAAGAACATTGCCGTCACAAAGTACCTGGTTATCAATGCAGATATATGAACATTTCTAGATCTTTTGAATCCTGTGTTAGCGGCCAGGGTTTTGTGATGAAGTCATTCTTAAACTGCAATACAACATAGGCCATTTATCTGATCGCCTGCACCAAATGTCTGTTACAGTATGTGGGCTGCACGGCGAATGCCATACGGATACGGAAACATGTGTCTGACGTGCCGCACCATGAAAGCCGTAATGTTTCAGCGGCAAGTCTTCATCTCACGATAGTTCATGGTGGTGACACCTCAGATATGCTTGTACAAGGTATTGAAAGGGTCAATAAACCAGCAACGGGAGGCGACCGCAAAAGGAAACTTCTGAATAGAGAATCCTATTGGATTTTCCGTTTAGAAAGTCGCCAACCCCAAGGGTTAAATAAAAGATTAGACCTGATTCTACAATACTAAACAATTGCATTCCCTGCATCTTTGAGCTATTTGTAATGATATTTTTAGTCTGTTTTACCGTCCTGCACCTTTGCAGGAGGGAGGAGCCACATGACCCCTTGATTGGCCCAGGTGCGGTTTCCTCCTCCTCCTATAAAGGTATTTTTAGCGGTCAAGAGTAAGGGCTGAAATAAAGTGCATTTGGAACTTCCCAAAGAAAGGCTGGACAACTCTTCTTCAATGATTATTATTCTGTCCCATTACTTTTGGTCCCCTAACAAGTGGGAGGCACATATGTAACTGCTGTAATTCCTGCACCGTTCACCTGATTGGGATGTAAATCCCTCAGATTACAGCTGACAGTCTGCAGGTAAAGCTCATCTTGTCCGTTTCATTTCACCTCCATTGTGGTGGAGTATAGAGCCAGAAATGTCAGAATTGTGTCCATGTCCCAATATTTATGTAACTGGCTGTATATAGTATATTGTCCTTTGTAGTATATATACAGTATATTGTCCTCTGTAGTATATATATACAGTATACTGTCCTCTGTAGTGTATATATACAGTATACTGTCCTCTGTAGTGTATATATACAGTATACTGTCCTCTGTAGTGTATATATACAGTATACTGTCCTCTGTAGTATATATATACAGTATACTGTCCTCTGTAGTGTATATATACAGTATACTGTCCTCTGTAGTGTATATACAGTATACTGTCCTCTGTAGTGTATATACAGTATGCTGTCCTCTGTAGTGTATATACAGTATACTGTCCTCTGTAGTGTATATATACAGTATACTGTCCTCTGTAGTATATATACAGTATACTGTCCTCTGTAGTGTATATACAGTATACTGTCCTCTGTAGTGTATATACAGTATACTGTCCTCTGTAGTGTATATATACAGTATACTGTCCTCTGTAGTGTGTATACAGTATACTGTCCTCTGTAGTGTGTATACAGTGTACTGTCCTCTGTAGTGTATATACAGTATACTGTCCTCTGTAGTGTATATATACAGTATACTGTCCTCTGTAGTGTATATATACAGTATACTGTCCTCTGTAGTGTATATATACAGTATACTGTCCTCTGTAGTGTATATATACAGTATACTGTCCTCTGTAGTGTATATATAGTATACTGTCCTCTGTAGTGTGTATACAGTATACTGTCCTCTGTAGTGTGTATATATACAGTATACTGTCCTCTGTAGTGTGTATACAGTATACTGTCCTCTGTAGTGTATATATACAGTATACTGTCCTCTGTAGTGTATATATACAGTATACTGTCCTCTGTAGTGTATATATACAGTATACTGTCCTCTGTAGTGTATATATAGTATACTGTCCTCTGTAGTGTGTATACAGTATACTGTCCTCTGTAGTGTGTATATATACAGTATACTGTCCTCTGTAGTGTGTATATATACAGTATACTGTCCTCTGTAGTGTATATATACAGTATACTGTCCTCTGTAGTGTGTATATACAGTATACTGTCCTCTGTAGTGTGTATATACAGTATACTGTCCTCTGTAGTGTGTATATACAGTATACTGTCCTCTGTAGTGTGTATATACAGTATACTGTCCTCTGTAGTGTGTATATACAGTATACTGTCCTCTGTAGTGTGTGTATACAGTATACTGTCCTCTGTAGTGTGTGTATATATATATATATATATATACAGTATACTGTCCTCTGTAGTGTGTATATATATATATACAGTATACTGTCCTCTGTAGTGTGTATATATATATATACAGTATACTGTCCTCTGTAGTGTATATATACAGTATACTGTCCTCTGTAGTGTGTATATACAGTATACTGTCCTCTGTAGTGTGTATATACAGTATACTGTCCTCTGTAGTGTGTATATACAGTATGCTGTCCTCTGTAGTGTGTATATACAGTATGCTGTCCTCTGTAGTGTGTATATACAGTATACTGTCCTCTGTAGTGTGTATATACAGTATACTGTCCTCTGTAATGTATATACAGTATACTGTCCTCTGTAGTGTATATACAGTATACTGTCCTCTGTAGTGTATATACAGTATACTGTCCTCTGTAGTGTGTATATACAGTATACTGTCCTCTGTAGTGTGTATATACAGTATACTGTCCTCTGTAGTGTGTATATACAGTATACTGTCCTCTGTAGTGTGTATATACAGTATACTGTCCTCTGTAGTGTGTATATACAGTATACTGTCCTCTGTAGTGTGTATATACAGTATACTGTCCTCTGTAGTGTGTATATACAGTATACTGTCCTCTGTAGTGTGTATATACAGTATACTGTCCTCTGTAGGGTATACACAGTATACTGTCCTCTGTAGGGTATATACAGTGTACTGTCCTCTGTAGGGTATATACAGTGTACTGTCCTCTGTAGTGTATATATACAGTATACTGTCCTCTGTAGTATATATACAGTGTACTGTCCTCTGTAGTGTATATATACAGTATACTGTCCTCTGTAGTGTATATACAGGGAGTGCAGAATTATTAGGCAAGTTGTATTTTTGAGGATTAATTTTATTATTGAACAACAACCATGTTCTCAATGAACCCAAAAAACTCATTAATATCAAAGCTGAATATTTTTGGAAGTAGTTTTTAGTTTGTTTTTAGTTTTAGCTATTTTAGGGGGATATCTGTGTGTGCAGGTGACTATTACTGTGCATAATTATTAGGCAACTTAACAAAAAACAAATATATACCCATTTCAATTATTTATTTTTACCAGTGAAACCAATATAACATCTCAACATTCACAAATATACATTTCTGACATTCAAAAACAAAACAAAAACAAATCAGTGACCAATATAGCCACCTTTCTTTGCAAGGACACTCAAAAGCCTGCCATCCATGGATTCTGTCAGTGTTTTGATCTGTTCACCATCAACATTGCGTACAGCAGCAACCACAGCCTCCCAGACACTGTTCAGAGAGGTGTACTGTTTTCCCTCCTTGTAAATCTCACATTTGATGATGGACCACAGGTTCTCAATGGGGTTCAGATAAGGTGAACAAGGAGGCCATGTCATTAGATTTTTTTCTTTTATACCCTTTCTTGCCAGCCACGCTGTGGAGTACTTGGACGCGTGTGATGGAGCATTGTCCTGCATGAAAATCATGTTTTTCTTAAAGGATGCAGACTTCTTCCTGTACCACTGCTTGAAGAAGGTGTCTTCCAGAAACTGGCAGTAGGACTGGGAGTTGAGCTTGACTCCATCCTCAACCCGAAAAGGCCCCACAAGCTCATCTTTGATGATACCAGCCCAAACCAGTACTCCACCTCCACCTTGCTGGCGTCTGAGTCGGACTGGAGCTCTCTGCCCTTTACCAATACAGCCACGAGCCCATCCATCTGGCCCATCAAGACTCACTCTCATTTCATCAGTCCATAAAACCTTAGAAAAATCAGTCTTGAGATATTTCTTGGCCCAGTCTTGACGTTTCAGCTTGTGTGTCTTGTTCAGTGGTGGTCGTCTTTCAGCCTTTCTTACCTTGGCCATGTCTCTGAGTATTGCACACCTTGTGCTTTTGGGCACTCCAGTGATGCTGCAGCTCTGAAATATGGCCAAACTGGTGGCAAGTGGCATCTTGGCAGCTGCACGCTTGACTTTTCTCAGTTCATGGGCAGTTATTTTGCGCCTTGGTTTTTCCACACGCTTCTTGCGACCCTGTTGACTATTTTGAATGAAACGCTTGATTGTTCGATGATCACGCTTCAGAAGCTTTGCAATTTTAAGAGTGCTGCATCCCTCTGCAAGATATCTCACTATTTTTGACTTTTCTGAGCCTGTCAAGTCCTTCTTTTGACCCATTTTGCCAAAGGAAAGGAAGTTGCCTAATAATTATGCACACCTGATATAGGGTGTTGATGTCATTAGACCACACCCCTTCTCATTACAGAGATGCACATCACCTAATATGCTTAATTGGTAGTAGGCTTTCGAGCCTATACAGCTTGGAGTAAGACAACATGCATAAAGAGGATGATGTGGTCAAAATACTCATTTGCCTAATAATTCTGCACGCAGTGTAGTGTATATATACAGTATACTGTCCTCTGTAGTGTATATACAGTATACTGTCCTCTGTAGTATATATACAGTATACTGTCCTCTGTAGTGTGAATATACAGTATACTGTCCTCTGTAGTGTATATATACAGTATACTGTCCTCTGTAGTGTATATATACAGTGTACTGTCCTCTGTAGTGTATATATACAGTATACTGTCTGTAGTATATATACAGTATACTGTCCTCTGTAGTGTATATACAGTGTACTGTCCTCTGTAGTATATATACAGTATACTGTCCACTGTAGTGTGTGTGTATATATATATATATATATATATATATAGTATACTGTCCTCTGTAGTGTATATATAGTATACTGTCCTCTGTAGTGTATATACAGTATACTGTCCTCTGTAGTGTATATACAGTATACTGTCCTCTGTAGTATATATACAGTATACTGCCCTCTGTAGTATGTAGGGTTGTTGCGGGTATCGAAATTTCGATACCCAATCGATACTTTTGTCCCGGTATCGATACGATACCGGGATTTCCGTTTTTTCGATACTGGGCTGCGCTTCTGCGCAGTCTAGTATCTCTGAACATGAGCGCGCTGCTATCGGCGCGCTCATGTTCTCTCTCAGCAGCACGGGGAGAAGGAAGCTGTCCTCCCTCCCCCTGTGCTGCTGCCGCTGCCACCAATGAGAAGAGAGGGGCGGAGGAGGGGCGGCAATGAGAAGAGAGGGGGCGGAGGAGGGGCGGCAATGAGAAGAGAGGGGGTGGAGGAGGGGCGGCAATGAGAAGAGAGGGGGCGGAGGAGGGGCGGGCGCACTGCGCCACCAATGATAGGATTACTATCGGAGCGATGGGAGGAGACATCAGCTTCACTAGTGGGCGTTCCTTTTCCCTGCGCTGCGATTGGACAGCGCTACAGCCAGGGAGAAGGAACGCCCACTAGTGAAGCTGATGTCTCCTCCCATCGCTCCGATAGTAATCAGCAGCATGTGGAGCAGGAGAGGAGACAGTAATGGGGCACTGCGGGCGAACGGAGCGGCGCCCAGGACTAAATGGTGAGTGCTGAGACATCGCTGGGCGCCGCTCTGTGTGGCCTAATAGTGAAAGTCTGGACTCACATACAGTAGTCAGTCTTTAACACATACAGGAGGCGGGTGCCGGCAGCAGAATCGCATTGCCGGCACCCTGCCCCTGACAGGGAGCTGCGATCAGCGGCAGTTAACTGCCGCTGATCTGCTAGTACCCGCCTCCTGTATAAAGGGGTAAAATCATTGGTGGTGCAGTGTGCCCCCCCCCCCTCAATCCCCCCATCCCATTAAAATCATTGGTGGCACAGTGCGCCGGCCCCTCTCAACCCTCCAGTATTAAAATCATTGGTGGCAGTGGCCACAGGGACCTCTCCACTCCCCCTCATTGGTGGTGCAGTGGCAGCTTCTGATCGGAGCCCCAGCTGTGTAAGCCTGGGGCTCCGATCGGTTACCATGGCAGCCAGGAAGCCCTGGTTGCCATGGTAACATCCCTGATGCTGTGTGCACAAAGCACAGAGCAGCAGGGACAGTGTGGAGTCCTATTCACCCTGATAGAGATCTATCAGGGTGAATAGGAAAAGGGATGAAAGATCCCAGGTTCTAGCCCCTAAGGGGGGAAATAGTTATTAAATAAAAAGTGAAAAAAAAAACCCCACTAAAATATGAAGTATAAATCACCCCCCTTTTCCCAATTTCACATATAAAATATATAAATAAACATATTACATCGCCACGTCAGAAAAGTCCAAACTATTAAAATATAAAAAAAAAATCTAGGTGGTGAATGCCGGAACAGAAAAAATAAAATAAAAACTGCGCGATTCGCCATTTTTAAAAATGAGGAATGCACGTGGCTTTTTTTGTTTATTTTTTTCGCGTGGTATCGAATGGTATCGAGTATCGCAATACTTTTTCATGGTATCGAAACCGAATCAAAAATTTGGTATCGCAACAACTCTAGTAGTATGTATATACAGTATACTGTCCTCTGTAGTGTGTATATATACAGTATACTGTCCTCTGTAGTATATATACAGTATACTGTCCTCTGTAGTATATATACAGTATACTGTCCTCTGTAGTGTATATATACAGTATACTGTCCTCTGTAGTGTATATATACAGTATACTGTCCTCTGTAGTGTATATATACAGTATACTGTCCTCTGTAGTGTATATATACAGTATACTGTCCTCTGTAGTGTATATATAGTATACTGCCCTCTGTAGTGTGTATATACAGTATACTGTCCTCTGTAGTATTCATACAGTATACTGTCCTCTGTAGTATTCATACAGTATACTGTCCTCTGTAGTATACATACAGTATACTGTCCTCTCTAGTATACATACAGTATACTGTCCTCTGTAGTATATATACAGTATACTGTCCTCTGTAGTGTATATATGCAGTATACTGTCCTCTGTAGTATATATACAGTATACTGTCCTCTGTAGTGTATATATACAGTATACTGTCCTCTGTAGTGTATATACAGTATACTGTCCTCTGTAGTGTATATACAGTATACTGTCCTCTGTAGTGTATATACAGTATACTGTCCTCTGTAGTGTATATACAGTATACTGTCCTCTGTAGTGTATATATACAGTATACTGTCCTCTGTAGTGTATATACAGTATACTGTCCTCTGTAGTGTATATACAGTATACTGTCCTCTGTAGTGTATATATACAGTATACTGTCCTCTGTAGTGTATATATACAGTATACTGTCCTCTGTAGTGTATATATACAGTATACTGTCCTCTGTAGTGTATATACAGTATACTGTCCTCTGTAGTGTATATACAGTATACTGTCCTCTGTAGTGTATATACAGTATACTGTCCTCTGTAGTGTATATACAGTATACTGTCCTCTGTAGTGTATATACAGCATACTGTCCTCTGTAGTGTATATACAGTATACTGTCCTCTGTAGTGTATATACAGTATACTGTCCTCTGTAGTGTATATACAGTATACTGTCCTCTGTAGTGTATATACAGTATACTGTCCTCTGTAGTGTATATACAGTATACTGTCCTCTGTAGTGTATATACAGTATACTGTCCTCTGTAGTGTATATACAGTATACTGTCCTCTGTAGTGTATATATACAGTATACTGCCCTCTGTAGTGTATATATATACAGTATACTGTCCTCTGTAGTGTGTATATATACAGTATACTGTCCTCTGTAGTATATATATATACAGTATACTGTCCTCTGTAGTATATATACAGTACATTGTTCTCTGTAGTATATATACAGTATACTGTCCTCTGTAGTGTATATATACAGTATACTGTCCTCTGTAGTGTATATATACAGTATACTGTCCTCTGTAGTGTATATATACAGTGTACTGTCCTCTGTAGTGTATATACAGTATACTGTCCTCTGTAGTGTATATACAGTATACTGTCCTCTGTAGTGTATATACAGTATACTGTCCTCTGTAGTGTATATACAGTATACTGTCCTCTGTAGTGTATATACAGTATACTGTCCTCTGTAGTATATATACAGTATACTGTCCTCTGTAGTGTATATATACAGTATACTGCCCTCTGTAGTGTATATATACAGTATACTGCCCTCTGTAGTGTATATATACAGTATACTGTCCTCTATAGTGTATATACAGTATACTGTCCTCTGTAGTATATATATACAGTATACTGTCCTCTGTAGTATATATACAGTATACTGTCCTCTGTAGTATATACACAGTATACTGTCCTCTGTAGTGTATATACAGTATACTGTCCTCTGTAGTGTATATACAGTATACTGTCCTCTGTAGTATATATATATATATACAGTATACTGTCCTCTTCAGTGTTAATTACTTTACACAGTTTAGTGTCATCTGCATAAATTGATATTTTACTATGCAAGCCTTCTACAAGATCATTAATAAATATATTGAAGAGAATAGGGCCCAATACTGACCCCTGAGGTACCCCACTAGTGACAGTGACCCCTCCAGTACTGACCCCTGAGGTACCCCACTAGTGACAGTGATCCCTCCAGTACTGACCCCTCAGGTACCCCACTAGTGACAGTGACCCCTCCAGTACTGACCCCTGAGGTACCCCACTAGTGACAGTGACCCCTCCAGTACTGACCCCTGAGGTACCCCACTAGTGACAGTGACCCCTCCAGTACTGACCCCTGAGGTACCCCACTAGTGACAGTGACCCCTCCAGTACTGACCCCTGAGGTACCCCACTAGTGACAGTGACACCTCTATACTGACCCCTGTGGTACCCCACTAGTGAGTGACCCCTCCAGTACTGACCCCTGTGGTACCCCACTAGTGACAGTGACCCCTCCAGTACTGACCCCTGAGGTACCCCACTAGTGACAGTGACCCCTCCAGTACTGACCCCTGAGGTACCCCACTAGTGACAGTGACCCCTCCAGTACTGACCCCTGAGGTACCCCACTAGTGACAGTGACCCCTCCAGTACTGACCCCTGTGGTACTCCACTAGTGACAGTGACCCCTCCAGTACTTACCCTTGAGGTACCCCACTAGTGACAGTGACCCCTCCAATACTGACCCCTGAGGTACCCCACTAGTGACAGTGACCCCTCCAATACTGACCCCTGAGGTACCCCACTAGTGACAGTGACCCAATCTGAGTGTGTACCGTTAATACCCACCCTCTGTTTTCTATCCCTCAGCCAGTTACTTACCCACATACAGATGTTTTCTCCCAGTCCGAGCATTCTCATTTTATATACTAACCTTTCATGTGGTGCAGTGTCAGATTCTTTGGAGAAGTCCAGATAAAAGATATTGGGGGCGCTGTCGTCCCTCTATGGGAGCTCAGCCCTGATTAGGGCTGAAATTATTACTCGATTAAATCGAGTAATTAGACACAAAAAAATCCTAGATGCAAATTTTAAGCATTGAAGATTCGTTTGTGTCATGTGACCACGGAGCGGGAGTGAAGCGCTTGCTTTTACTCCCGCTCCGTGGTCTCCCGCGGCGCTTGGAATACTTACCTTTCTAGCAGGCGACCTCCGGACACTCCGCAGTACGTCCATGGTCTGACCTCCTGACGCACGCCGTGACCTAACGCACTGTGTGACGTCAGGAGCAGAGCAGCGCAGAACGATGGAGTGTCGGCAGCGCCCCTGCTGGAACGGTAAGTTGGTGAAACCGAGGGGGTGCGGTCGCAACTAAGGCCGGGCGCCTGGAGTGCACAGCGTCATAGAAACCAGTGACACTGTGCAATCTGGGTGTCAGGAGAAGCATGACCCAATGGGGGCAGAGCTGATGACACAATGGGGGCAGAGCTGATGGCACAATGGGGGCAGAGCTGATGACACAATGGGGGCAGAGCTGATGGCACAATGGGGGCAGAGCTGATGGCACAATGGGGGCAGAGCTGATGGCACAATGGGGGCAGAGCTGATGGCACAATGGGGGCAGAGCTGATGGCACAATGGGGGCAGAGCTGATGGCACAATGGGGGCAGAGCTGATGGCACAATGGGGGCAGAGCTGATGGCACAATGGGGGCAGAGCTGATGGCACAATGGGGGCAGAGCTGATGGCACAATGGGGGCAGAGCTGATGGCACAATGGGGGCAGAGCTGATGGCACAATGGGGGCAGAGCTGATGGCACAATGGGGGCAGAGCTGATGGCACAATGGGGGCAGAGCTGATGGCACAATGGGGGCAGAGCTGATGGCACAATGGGGGCAGAGCTGATGGCTCAATGGGGGCAGAGCTGATGGCACAATGGGGGATAGTGGAGCTGATGGCACAATGGGGGCAGAGCTGATGACACAATGGGGGCAGAGCTGATGACACAATGGGGGCAGAGCTGATGGCACAATGGGGGCAGAGCTGATGGCACTGGGGGATAGTGGAACTGATGACACAATGGGGGCAGAGCTGATGACACAATGGGGGCAGAGCTGATGGCACAATGGGGGCAGAGCTGATGACACAATGGGGGCAGAGCTGATGGCACTGGGGGATAGTGGAGCTGATGCACTTGGGCTGATCGCACAATGGGGAACAAAGGGTGTTGGGGACTAATGGCAGGGGGTCTGAGTTTTTATAAAGGAAAACAGTCTATTATTTTTTCTTATTAGATTACTCGATTAATCGTAAAAAATAATCGATAGAATACTCTCTTACTAAAATAATCGTTTACTGCAGCCCTAGCCCTGATATAAATAAGTAGAAGTCCAGCTCACCAATTCAGTCGTGCAACGGTAAAGCTCGGTCAGCTCAACGTTAACTTAATTCAAATAAACAGATTTCCAGCACGAAGAAGATAGAATCTTGCATGTTCTTTATTGAATATTCCAAACGTACACGCGGTGCAGTGAAAACGGTCCCTCCATGTCCCTGGGCAGACCGGCATGTTTCGAGCCAGCCGTCTCTTACTCATGATCAAGAGCCGGCTGCCTCGAAACATGCCGGTCTGACCAGGAATCAGCCTTGATTATCGGGGGGCTCTCTCGTCCCTCTATGGGGGTTCAGACCTGATATCAGGGAGCGCTCTCGTCCCTGTATGGGGGTTCAGTCCTGATATCGGGGGGCCCTCTCGTCCCTCTATGGGGGTCACACTTTGAGGATTTTTCTTTTCCATTAGAAGCAGAAAACTGAAGGGTAAAAAATTCTCCTGGAAACCAAAAATGGCGGGTGAATCTGTGGCTCACAAACTGCTGGCGGCTGCCCATAGACTTCCAGGCTGCTGACTGCCACACCCCAGTCATCAGGACACTCAGAGGGCAGCGGGGTGAACTCCACCCTAATCCACCAGCATGTTCCTGCTCTCCTCTGCTGCATTTCAGCGCTCAGTATTGTATTCAGTTTGTGTGTTATCTCCTATAGGTTCTGACTCCAGGAGGAGAAGTCCCCCCTCGAACTGTCCAGAGGAGAAGCTCCCAGAGAACCATCAGGTAGATGGAGCTGAAGTCTCCCCAGAATCTGACCAGAAAGAGATTGAACCAAAGACCATTTTACATTTCTCTTCTTTAGGATGAAAATCTGATGGATATTAAGGCTGAGGTTAAAGATGAAGCAGAAGAGGAGACGGATTTATGGGGCAATCAGCAGGGTAAGGAGGGGGGCTGTCATGGGTCACCTGGATACTACTCCCATCATCTCATCATCACATGTAATAATCTCTCCTGTCCCTGTGTGTTTCCTACAGATGGACTCCTAGAAGGAAACCCCCCCGAGAGATGTCCCCGTCCTCTGTATTCCCAGGACTGTCCAGAGGAGAAGCTCCCAGAGAACCATCAGGTAGATGGGGCTGAGCCCAATACACATCTGTATAGGGGGGTCCTGCAGTCATATAGGGGTCATAGATGGTGGGGGTCTCTTATGTGGATCTGTTAGATTTCCCACCTGTCTGCTGTATTGTCCTGAATTGTTACAGATAACAAATCAGGGGGAAGATGTGACTGATATTAAAGTGGAGGATGAAGAAGAGCGGATGATGTGCGATCCCCTGTGTAAGAGTGAGGTGGAGGAGGACATTCCAGGAGATGTGACCACAGGTATGGAATCATGATTGGAGGAAGTGGATTCGGAGGTTTCTTCAGGTGAGGCTCCATCTTAGAGCTGGAGTAAAGGAGCACTCCGGGCAGTGACCCAGCTTTGAGTCTTGAAATAGCAGTCTAATGGTTTTATACTAGTAAAGGCACCGTAGACATGTATTAATGCCTCAGGTAGGTGTCATCAGATGCCGGGTGTTATAGATGACATTACTTCTACACTATAAAGGCTGGAGACATGTAGTAATGACTGTTATACCTCAGGTAGGTGTCATCAGATGCCGGGTGTTATAGATGACATTACTTCTACACTATAAAGGCTGGAGACATGTAATGGCTGTTATACCTCAGGTAGGTGTCATCAGATGCCGGGTGTTATAGATGACATTACTTATACACTATAAAGGCTGGAGACATGTAGTAATGGCTGTTATTATGAATGATCAGATTTTCTAATTTTTCATGTTATACCTACAAACTTAAAGGCTATGGACATCTTTGGGGGCATATTGTACTTATTTTGAGCTAAAAATCATTTTTTTTTCAATTGGTTTATTAATAATATGGAGTCCTTTTCTCTGTACAGAGCTGAGATGCTCTACTGGCAGGATATGAATTTTCTCTCTGCTCCATCAGGCAGGGAGGTGACAGGCTCCTTATCTCTGACATTATAGACCCTCATTATAGATCAGTTCTTATCTTACTGATAGCCTCTAAGGCCTGTATTACACCAACAGATTATCTGACAGATTTTCTGATCATTCATTGGTCAGATGGCCTATTACACACACAGATCTTTTGTTATACACACCAATTATTGGTCTCATTGGACAGATATTGGTCAGATAATCTGTTGGTATAATACAGGCCTTAGTAATTTAGAGCTCAGGATTATTAGATGACCAGCACAAGTACCAGTCACACAGCTAGAAAAACAGTTAACCCTTTGTGACAGAATGGCTCAATATTTTTACTAAAGACCAATTGAAAAAATGATTTTTAGCCCCAAATGAGTAAAATGCAATCATAAAAATAATGTTCCCCATACATGTTCTTTAAATGTATTTTATTGGGATTTTATGTGATCGACCAACACAAAGTACAAGTCTGTGTGAGGTTTCTCTGCAGAAGCGTCTGTGAACAGCAATTTTCAAGTCTTGTCACAGATTTTCAATGGGATTTAGGTGTCACATCTGTGACAGGTCTCAGAAGGTATGAAAGATTATCTATGCATTAGTGATCTGACAGCCTCTTTTGGTTTCACTTTGTCTGTGTGTTGCTGGTATGTCCACTCCTCCTGGTCAGGTGTGGATCATGTGACCTTTACCTCGCCCTTTTTAGTCTGACTTTTTCCATCACTCCTTGCTTGGGATAGCTTCATTTGGTCTTGGAAGAGCTGGAGTGTGGTTCGTGTTGAAGTCCTGTTCATCCATCATCCTCTGAAGTTAAGTGTTCCGTTTGTTGTGTTTTGTATTCTCTCCCCCCCCCCCCTTGGTTGTTTACTAGGCCTCAGTGAGACGCTAGTTCCCAGGGAAGGAACGGATGGTCTCTGCCCTGTCATTATCTTAAGGGCATCTGAGGGTCACCAGGGTTTTCTAGGTATCTGTGTATGGGTATCTCTACCATCGAGAGGTGCCCATACGGATAGGAGTTAGGGCCAGGAGCAGGGTTTTATAGGTAGTGACCCTTTTCCTTCCCTAGCGGTGAGGCCTAGTGTCTTTCCCCTTCATTCTTGTTGTCTTTTGGTGTTCTCCCCTACTACATCCGTGACATTAGGTCTGGACTGTGATTCTAAACCCTTCCATTGTAGCTATGGCTGGATGTTTAGGGTTGTTGTCCTGCTGGAATGTGAACCTCCGCCCCAGTCTCAAGTCTTCTGCAGCCTCTACCAGGTTTTCCACTAGGATTGCCCTGTATTTAGCTCCTTCCATCTTCCCATCAGCTCTGACAAGCTTTCCTGTCCCTGCTGAAAAGAAGCACCCCCCCCACAGCATGATGCTGACACCATGTTTCACGGTGGGTATGGTGGGTTCAGGGTCATGTGCAGTGGTAGTTTTTGTCACACATCGCATTTTGCATTTGTGCCAAAAAGTTCCACTTTGGTCTCCTCTGACCAGAGCACCTTCTTCCACGTGTTTGCTGTGTCCCCTACATGGATTGTGGCAAACTGCAAACAAGATTTCTTATGGCTTTCTTCTTGCCACTCTTCCATAAAGGGCAGATTGGCGGAGTACACAACTAATAGGTGTCCCGTGGACAGATTCTCCCACCTGAGCTATGGATTTCTGCAGTGTGACCATGGTCCTCCTGGTTACTTCTATAATTGGTGCTCTCCTTAGGTGAACGGTCATGTATTTCTAGATTTGCAGTTGTGCCATACTCCTTCCATTTTCGGATAATGGACTGACCAGTGCTCCGTGAGATGTTCAGAGCATTGAATATTTTTTATAACCTAACCCTGCTTTACACTTATTCACAACTTTATTCCTGACCTCTCTGGCGTGTTCCTTGGTTTTCATGATGCTGTTTGATCCCTGATGTTCTCTAACAAACCTCTGAGGCCTTCACAGAAGAGCTGGAGTTATACTGAGAATACATTACACACAGGTGGACTCCATTACTAATTAGGTGACTTCTGAAGGCAAAGGTCACACTGAATTTTATTTATGGGGATCAGAGTACAGGGGGCTGAATACAAATGCATGCCACATTTTTCAGATTTTTATTTATTAAACATTTTAAAACCATGTCTTATCTTCTTCTCACTTCACACAGACTTGTGCTTTGTTGGTCGTTCACCTAAAACCCCAATAAAATACATCTAAGTTTGTGAGTGTAACGTGAAAAAATGTGGAAAAGTTCAAGGGGTACGAATAAGTTTTATGGCACTGTATAAGACCTACATTCCGAATACTGCGCCTTCTTTATGAAAGAACCCAGCCAGCCTACATCGCTTCATGGAATGTTCACTACGCCTTGCCTCCAGGATGTACGAGGAGAGGGCTGAGCGAGCTGAAGTTTAAAGGGGAGTTATACCCTGTGGTTTATATACTTCATGGGTTACCTGAAATGCTTTTATTTTGTTGTAGAGCTAAGACCAAGGTGAGAGAGTGTTCCTCAAGAAACCTTCCCCCGCATGGCTTACACCATTGTATAAGCAGTGAGTGGATAAGGTTATGGAGGAAGAATCCCCATCTCTCAGTGAGAACATTAGACGTGATTAGGATGGAAGTATCTACTTATTTTAAAGCTTTTGAGAAAAATCTTCCTCATTATCTGGGAAGTTAGCATCTTCTATTACTGTATCCGACTCTGCCTCCTCTGATGAGGAACTCCACTTCCTCTTCTGACTATGAACTATTCTTTAGAAGACAAGGGCGGACTGGGAACTTAAAGTGGCCCTGGAAAAAAAAGTAAGTGGCCCCATGTTGTAGGGGGGTCTAAATGAACAAAAGACGGGGCAACACGAGTAGACGGGATCAACAATAACATAGTGCAAAACACCATCCCAGCAGAACCAAATAACTGTCACGCCTTGCCCTGTGAATGTGCGGAGGTCTGTCAGACTGGCTGCACATGTCTGACTTATTTGTTTTGATTTTGATTTGAGCTGGATCCATCTTCCCTCAGGTGTACTGGGTTTCATTGTTAGTGAGGCTATTTATCCCTCCTTCCCCCCAGTGGCCTGTGCGGGTTTTAGTTCTTTCCTGGGAGCTCTTGATTTGTGGTGGATCGTCTGCTCCAGCTCTGCTCAAGATAAGTCCTTTCCTTAATTTCCCTTTGTGTGTTTTATCTAGGCCTCTAGGGAGACGCTTGCTTCTTCCCGCTTTGAAGTAGAAGGTCGCCTCTTCCCTTTTCCCTGCTGCTTAGGGTTTGCCCAGGGTGTTTAGATTCAGGCACGAGGGCATGTGCATATTCACCCTAAGGGTATGTACATGGGCACAGCAGTTTAGGGATCGCTAAAAGGTGACCCTTTTCTCCCTAGCTTTTGGGCCTAGTTTGTTCTGTTTGTTTTCCCGTGCTTGGTTATTTCCCTGCTTACCTACCTACCGTGACAATAACACAATGTAGCACAATATACTGCCCCAAAAGCTGTCCCTCTGTGGTGGCATCAATAGCTATCTGTCCTCCTCCTCCAGTCATCTATGGAGCAGGGGGCTTAGGAGGTGAGGTGCGGGCCATAGCGGATGAATTCAGGAGGCCATGTGCGGTCGCTGGCTGGGTACCAGAGTACCTGATTCTCACAGCATTAGTTACTGTTGAGACCTCATTAGGTACCCGGTCAGCAGCAGAGAGGAGAATTTGAGTGGCCCCCTAGGGCATTGGCCCACCAGGAAATTTCTCTGTAAGGTCTATGGCTAATCTGCCCTTGGACAGGGATACTATGATGATAACTGAGGGATTTCTTTGTAGGAGCCAGTCAAACTTAAAAACAAAAGTCTAATCAACAAAGACGCAGGATCACTGGGCCTGAGAAAAGAGGGCACTCTGCTTTCCCCCCCCCAGGCTTGTGAATACATTTTGGCAAGCTGTTAGATGAGAAGCATAGTAAAGGAGGGTTACCACCTTCAATCCCAGCCCCAGAAAAATACAAAATCTCAGATTTACATTCAGATTCAGAAAGAGCTTCTGCAGTAAACAAGGAGAAACCTCAGGGAGATGAATCCGTACCTGGCGTGTAAGGAAATTCAGGATGGAGTCCATCCAATATAAACCACCAAGTAGCGTTTCAAGGACTGTGTGATGGCCACAATAGTAATGAAAGATGCTTAGTATCACGTGCCGATTCTTCATTTTCAATATCGTGCCCTAATATTCGCAGTCTGCCAAGCCCCCAGACTGTTCGCGGGGAGACCCGTGTAGGCCTTTGACTAGACCACCATAAAAAGGCATATTGTCGGTCATTGTGTTAAAGAGGTTTTCAGGTTTAATGTTTCCTCCGCTCCAGATAAATAGCATGGGATGCATTTAAGGCTTTTGTTGGGGGTTTGGGTTAAAGGGGTTCTCCAGGCTTTTTCTATAAATATCAGAACGGCGGTGGTCCGGCGCTTGGCACCCTCGCTGATCAGCTGTATGAAGGGAAGGCGCGTGCACTGCGCACATGCCGTCTCCCTTCCTGGTCACCGCTACTGCTGTCTATGGCAAAGCTCTCCTGTGAGCGGCGTCACATCTTCTGTACTTTATTTCACACCATCAACACGGATCCATCTTCAATATATTTTCTTACGCGTTTCGATCATAACGTCTTAGTCACAGCCGGGGTTACACTAATAAATGCCATCTTTACATAATGTCCAGTCTGAGACTCCCAGGATGCACCTCTCACTATGGGGTGAGCGCCGGCCCCTGTGGTTACCAAACCTTACTGAAAACAGATGGAATTGGAAACCTGAGCATGGTGGAGAGTCACTCCTGAAGTGTTAGTAGGTGAGCGATGGTGGGATGTTATGTCCGTCAGTACGCCTCTCCTTCCTCATCTGAAACCATCTGGATTGTTCTTGTGATGTTGTATGAAATGTTTGGAGACCGAGGAAGGGTTAACTGCACTTTTGCTGGTGACAAATGCTTCCGCAGGGCAGGTTGTGCAGCCACGTACTGGACACTGCAAAATGTGGCAGTTATTCCACTAGGTATGTAGTGGAGCAGTGGATGTAGGACTGGATCTGCGGTGCAAGATGGAAACAGATGCCGCACTTCCAAAAACCTGCAAGCTTTGCAGATATTGTGTCCGCACTTATGGGAACCATTCACACTAAGCCAAGTAGCCGCAAACAAACTGTGTGAACCGGTCCTGATAAAGCGTCTCATATCTAATGCTTTACATCTACAATTTACTGCACATTTTCATTCTTTTATAATCAGTTTTTTGGATTTAAATATTGACTGTGGTCTTGTCTGAGGTGAAATCCGTCCGTCCACGTAGCGTAAACCCGTCTCGTGTCATCCAATACACCGTAAAAAAGCTGCACCTAAATGACCAAGATTCATCTGGCGCCAAAACCAGTGTAAGTCAATGGGTGCCGGATCCGTTTTCTCCGACACATTATCCCATGACCACTGCATGCAGCGTTTTTCTGTCCGCCATGGGAACACAACCAAATGGGACGGAATGTAATCTGGTGACTCCGTTCCGTTCAGTTTTGTCCCCATTGACAGCGAAGGGACAGAACTGAAGCGTTTTCCTCCGGTATTGAGATCCTACGACATAGCTCAATACCGGAAAGGAGAATCCTGCAGCACAGAGGACACTACATTCCTAGTCCAATAACTTGTACTTACTGCAATGTCCAGTACGTGGGCTGCACAAACTGCCCTTTAACCCTTTGTACTTTCCAACCCCACCATTTAATATTGCATATGATGTAGTGGGAAGCCGGAATAAAATTCCAAATGGAGTGAAATTGCAAAAAAAGCTATTCCACCACAGTTTTACGGTTTTTTTATTTTATTTTATTTACGATGTGCGATAAAACTGACCAGTTAATATTCTTCTACAGGTCAGTACGAATCTGGCGATACCTTTTTATATGTATAGTTTTCTTGGGATAAAATCAGTTTTATTTTTTCGTCTCTATATTTTGACCCCTATAACTTTGTTATAATAATCACAGCTAAGACGATATCCCGTCAGAGGGAGTGATAACCACAGGTGGTGTATATGTAATAAATGTAATCACAGGAAGCAACCTGTTTTAAAACGTAGCCTTTAATCTAATATCAACATAAAATAAAAAAAACTCCCACGGACACACATAGAAAAGAAAGAAATATCCTTGATGACATAGGAGATAATACTGCAATCGTCCAATAGCACGGGTCAATGATAGACGTGGTGGACAGTCATGGATTCTGATCTGTCCCTAAAGCTGGCCCTAGGCTAGATAGCCCTGCCTAAAGACGGAATAGCCGCCCTGATGAGGACGATCCCGTGTTCTGGAACCTCCTTGTGAGACCTGGATAGACCCTATAATCCCGGTGAGTCTCTACTATGGGGCCTGCTCTAGGCGCACAGAAAAAAACAAACAAAACGGATATAGATTGACAGTATAGGGAGCAATGAGCCACCCACACTCATGGATGCTGCGTCTTGTGGGTGGACAGTTGCTCGCACAGATATGTCATATAAGGTACACAGACAACCACAGGTGTGATCATCTATGAATATGCATCATCAGATAGGCAACATCAGTGTGTAGCCCTCACACATCAGAATTAATGTGTGATGTTCACACACCGAAAATCGCCGTACACATTTGTACATGCAAGTGTATAGTTGAGATGTGTCTACACTCCAGGCACCAGGAGCACTGCCTATGGTGGCATGCAATCATGTGCCAGTGTCCCAACGCGTTTCAACCTAATTGATTTTCGGGTTCCTCAGGGGACATATATAAGTACAATGCTGTTTTTGGCATCAATAAGAGGTAACGGAGCAGTCAGCAGAGTCCTCAGTTATGATGACACAGTTAGACCAGATCATTTACTGGTCTTATTAAGTTCAGTTGTTAAATAGCTTTAAGCGGTCAGATACAAAGACCGTATTAGAGGACCATGGGGGCATTAAATGAGTAAGTCACTCGCCTTAGTGGGTATAGAGCATGAGTTACAAATTACCACACAGATATACAGGCTCATGCAAACCTAGTTCCCACATGGGTAAACAGAGTAACGACCTCATAAAGCAGCCACATATGTGTGATAACATGTGTGATAAGCATAGCAAACAAGTAACCAGATACTACTTGCGTGTCCGGATACAGCCAAAAGGCGCCCCAGGCTGTCTATGGAGTTAGTAGTATGTTCTCTGTCACTCCAGCCATAGCCCGTGTGCACACCAACCTTTAACAGGTAAGAAGAAAAACCCCCAATTCTCCGTGGAACTCACAGGTAATGGTGCCTCACTGGTCCTGCGTGTGAGGTCGCCATGCAGAGAAGCCTGTCCGATTTAAATAGCCCGCACTTAGTGAGTGATGCGAGGGGCCGGATAGTCACCCGCCCATCCCTGTTCAA
Source organism: Bufo bufo (assembly GCF_905171765.1). Lineage (NCBI taxonomy): Eukaryota > Metazoa > Chordata > Amphibia > Anura > Bufonidae > Bufo > Bufo bufo. The sequence goes on along the minus strand of NC_053392.1, from coordinate 6,114,253 downwards.
GCCTAGGTTGGGCGTGAACCTATGCCTCGATCACGCCTCTAATAGGCGTGTCTGTCTTACTGGGTAGCTAAGGCCACCCCCATATCTGCTATGTCCTATGTGCCGTGTTGCCGCCCCGTCACACCCACATGGGGTGTGCCCTATTCCTATGGGCGGACCTGGTCCTAGTCGTATCACACAGTATGCAGCCGGCATCAGAGCTGTCGCTGATGACGTAACTGGCTGCACCCGGTCACATGGCCTTGCAGGCGTCGCGTCATCAGCATAGTGTCAGGACGCTGTCTGATGACGTTGCCAGTCGCCTCCAATCACGTGGCTCGGCAGGTATAGTTTAAAGCAATCGAATGCTTGCGGTACACAGATCTCATTATGATCAATACCGGGTTCAGTGAGATAGATAAAACATTATTAGGATACAGTTGAAAGGACCCAATGTGGATACATAGGCCATAATTTGAAAATAAAAGACAATTTGTGCAAATGAATGCGCGGACCATGGACCGGTTTAGTGTAAATGAATAAAATGGGGACAATAAATAGGGCAGGTATTGGCCCTACAAACACGGTACACATAGGGTACACATTCATAGGAGGCGATGATCTTCATGGGACAAGAATCCTGCAGGCTTGATAAAGCTATTTATGAGATCTTTGTCATATCATGGTGAATAGAGTTAATAATCTATATATATGTGAATTGATTTGTACATGGGATAGATAAAAGCATTGCAGTAATGGGGATGGCCACATATCATCCTCCCCTCAAGTTATTACCGTGCTACGATATATATATCGACCCCATATTAGATAGTATATGGCTGGCTAAAGGAAGCAGGAGTAATCGATGTTTTCATTCAGTCCTGCAGGTGACATGGTGTTTAACCTGTGTATCCATTTTGACTCTTTCTGTCTCAGGATAATGTCAATGTCTCCTCCTCTGATGGAGTATTTTATTGTTTCCACCATGGAGAAGTTAATTGCTTTCGGGTCTCCTCCATGTTTAAGAACCACATGCCTGGACAAAGGCTTATCACGCTTATGGCGAATGTCACCGATGTGTTCCAGGATCCTCTTTTTAAATGCTCTACATGTTTTACCAATGTATTTGAGGTTGCATTTACACTGGGCCATGTAGACCACACCTGTTGTGTTGCAATTTTCAAAACCACGGGTCATATATGGTCTTTGTATCTGACCGCTTAAAGCTATTTAACAACTGAACTTAATAAGACCAGTAAATGATCTGGTCTAACTGTGTCATCATAACTGAGGACTCTGCTGACTGCTCCGTTACCTCTTATTGATGCCAAAAACAGCATTGTACTTATATATGTCCCCTGAGGAACCCGAAAATCAATTAGGTTGAAACGCGTTGGAACACTGGCACATGATTGCATGCCACCATAGGCAGTGCTCCTGGTGCCTGGAGTGTAGACACATCTCAACTATACACTTGCATGTACAAATGTGTACGGCGATTTTCGGTGTGTGAACATCACACATTAATTCTGATGTGTGAGGGCTACACACTGATGTTGCCTATCTGATGATGCATATTCATAGATGATCACACCTGTGGTTGTCTGTGTACCTTATATGACATATCTGTGTGAGCAACTGTCCACCCACAAGACGCAGCATCCATGAGTGTGGGTGGCTCATTGCTCCCTATACTGTCAATCTATATCCGTTTTGTTTGTTTTTTTCTGTGCGCCTAGAGCAGGCCCCATAGTAGAGACTCACCGGGATTATAGGGTCTATCCAGGTCTCACAAGGAGGTTCCAGAACACGGGATCGTCCTTATCAGGGCGGCTATTCCGTCTTTAGGCAGGGCTATCTAGCCTAGGGCCAGCTTTAGGGACAGATCAGAATCCATGACTGTCCACCACGTCTATCATTGACCCGTGCTATTGGACGATTGCAGTATTATCTCCTATGTCATCAAGGATATTTCTTTCTTTTCTGTTCTTTTCTATGTGTGTCCGTGGGAGTTTTTTTATTTAATGTTGATATTAGATTAAAGGCTACGTTTTAAAACAGGTTGCTTCCTGTGACCCTATAACTTTGTTGTAATTATGTGTACGGAGCTGTATGGGGGCTCATGTTTTGCGGGGCGAACTGAACTTTTTAGTGATGCCTTTCTGGGGGATGTGTGACTTTTTAATCACTTTTTATTTATTTATTTTTATAGAAAGTGAAGCATATATTTAAATAACTGTGGGGAGATAATGATCACTCTGATAACCAACAAATTATACATACAACAAAAAACGGAATTAGTGGGTGACCTCAATTAAGACTTAACTTTTGGGTATATTATTTTAATGATGTATTAAAAGGAAGCGGAAGGCCGACAACCAGGGTGCAACACACTTCTCACCAGTCACTCAGTGGTGAATAAATAGAGTATTGCTATATTAGTGCCGGGGGGATGGAGAGGGGGGAGGAGGATAGGGGAGAACGGGGTCTCTTCCTTCTAGTAGGCCCTTCTCTAATCCTTCTCTTGCTGGGGATCAACAAGCTCACCCTGAACAGGGCGATCCCACTGCGTGTCTCCTTCCTCCTAGTGTATCCCTTGATATCCCAATGCTGCGCCAGTTGACTGCCCAGCTTCGTCGGGGAAAGGGAGCAAGCGGAGGAACTGACACCTGGCACAATAAAAGAAAACGCAAAGATATAGCTACATAAAGCAAATATGCAGGTATATAATGTCCTGCCCAGGCATAGACATGGGATTATGCACAGAAAAACAAGCAGTATATAGCTATGTCCCAGTACCACTCTGCCCGACGTGTTTCATTGGCCTGAGACCAACTCATCAGGGGACTTACAGCATATGAAATAGCAAAAGATTAAGCAAATAACAAGTAAAACTCAGCAGCAACGGCAGAGGCTCCATCTGGTCAGTCTACTGGAGGACTTTGCCCTCATAGCACAGCCCTCTACGTTCTCTGAAACTGATGTCATCCAGCCGAGCTTATGGCAGCAGCGCATGTAATTGCGTGCAAGCGGGCCTTTTTAAAGGCAGCCGCGCTGCACATAAGCTGCACCCCATCCGGCTCATGACCCGTCACGGGATTGGGGAGCCATGACATCAGTCGCATGAGCCGTCACGTGATCAGACAGGGGCCGGCGCAGCAGTCACAGGATCAGTGGAGGGAGTGTCTGTAGTGTACCAGGCCCTCCCCTTCGATGACGCTGCTAGGAGGCGGGTAAAACAAAGGAGAGGATGTCTGTTAAGTCACAAACATGAAAGGTTGAAGGATGATGCTACTAAAGTATATCAATCAAAACTGATTAATATCCTACGGGTGTCTGCAGTTCAGGAAGTCAAAACTCCTCTTCTGAGATAAGTTAATTATCTTTGGCCTCACGTAAGATATTAATCAGTTTTGATTGATATACTTTAGTAGTATCATCCTTCAACCTTTCATATGTCCCCTCATCTCTCAGGAGGTCCATACACATCACTTTCTAACGTGGGGTGTCCATTATAATGATGTTCCCTCCTTTATCCGAAGGCTTAATTGTTATCCCCTTGTTAGCACCCTTTGTCAAAACATTACCGTCATACATTAGCGATACGGGTGACTTACTCGTCAGACTAGAGGTGGTCTTCTTGGATGAAAACTCCTTGCTTGGGTCCATCGATGTAGAGGCCCTGTATTCCTCGATCCCACACCACCTTGGTTAAAAGCAGTTGAGTCCTTTCTGATAACCAGGGGCTGTCAAATTCAGGCATGCAACTCTTTCATCTTGCAGCTACTTGAATTCACCCTCACCTGTAATTACTTTCTCTTTGACGGCACCTACTTCCACCTGCCCAGGGGCTGTGCAATGGGGAGCCCTTGTGCCCGATCGTATGCAAATTTGTTCCTGGGCTGGTGGGAGAGGTGCATAGACTTTACTGAACCCCCCCCTTCCCCCCCCCCCCCCACACACACACACACACACACACACACACACACACACACACACACAGTGGATATTGTGATGTGGGCGAGATTTATAGATTGTATTTTTGTCATATGGCGAGGGGCAAAAGAGAATTTAAAAAATCTGCTAGTGGCCTTGAACAGGAATAACATAGGCCTTAATTTTTACCTCCGAAATTGTAACTAACTCGCTCCCCTTTCTAGATATTATGATAGAAAGGGACCCTGGGGGGGGGGGGGGGTTTCAAACCAAGACCTTTAGGAAGCCCACATCTACAAACTCGTTTTTGAAGTGGGACAGCTATCATCCACAACCCCTTAAACAGGGTATCCCCATAGGCCAGTACCTGAGAATGAGCAGGAACTGCTCTACACTCAGTCACTTTAAAGGGCAAGCAGGAGATTTGCATCTAAGATTCCGTGAAAGGGGCTATTCGGATCACATTTTAAGGAAGGCGTATCAGAGAGCCTTAATTAGTGACCGCACGGAACTCTTGCACCCTAAGGAAGAACAGAAGGCGAAAAATTCTATCTGCCCTATAGCTACATTCGATGGGGGAGCAGATGAGGTGAGAAAGATCATCTCTAGAAATTGGGGTATCCTTAAAATCGATCCTGACATTAGTAAAGTGATAGCGGAGGCCCCACAAATCATTTAAGGAGAGGTTGCAATTTACGTGATCATCTCATCCATAGCCACTACAGTGGGACATCCAAAAATAACGCGGGATGGTTACATAACATCCGTGGATGTTACCGCTGTAGTGGCTGCGTAGCCTGCCCACATATCACCCAAGGCCACTCTTTCACCAGTAATATAACACACAAAAAATATACCATCAAAAGCTTCATTAACTGTCGGTCTAAAGGAGTGATTTATAGAGCAGTATGTGGGTAAAACCACCCAAGAACTTCGAAGAAGAGTGGGCGAGCACCTGGGGGATATGCGTCACAAAAGGGATACTCCTGTGGCAAAACACGTTGAACTCCTACATGCAGATCCCAATATGCAAACTGCCGAAACTCAGGAGACGTTCAAGAGTCAGCCTTAAATTTCTACAGCAGATACATAGCAAAGAAAGGAAAGGGTGTATTCCTCACATTCCTGATGGATCAACTTCTGACTTTGGCACATTTTATATTGTATGTGTCTCTCCAGCCTAAGGCCAGATTCACATGAGCTTATTATGGACATATTATCCATCTGTATTATGCACATGTGTCCCAACCACAGGTTCAGCTGACATCAACTCACAGTATCATAGAATGGAATGTGATAAATGTATCCAATTGTTTTAATAAAAAATCATAAAATCTATTCTTAATCTTAACAGAAAATCCCTGTGAGAAGCCTGAAGGAAACATCATGTTATCGCTAGATTATAAAGATGAAGATACCAGGGAGCGCTCTTGAGGAGAAAATTTTATTACCTGTAATGTACATCCAGGACTTCACAGTGCAGAGCCATCAAATAATTTCCCCAAGAATGAGGAACTTTCTAATGACCAATCACAGATTATTAACCCAAGTCCAAATCTATCATATAATGATCCTAATCATGAGGAATCTTCTGACCAATCACAGATTATTACCCCAAATATAGGGCAGAAACGGGGAAAAAGGTTTAATTGTGAGAAACGTGGAAAACAATTCAGATCGAAGTCAGAGCTTTCTGTAAACAGAAGTAGTCACACAGGACAGAAGCCGTATTCATGTTCAGAATGTGGAAAATGTTTTCCCAAGAAGTCAAGCCTTGATGTACATAAAATAATTCACACAGGAGAGAAACCATATTCATGTTCAGAATGTGGGAAATGTTTCACAAATAAAAAAGGTCTTACTTCACATTTCAGAATTCACACAGGAGAGAAGCCATATTCATGTTCAGAATGTGGGAAATGCTATAACCAGAAATCAAGCTTCGATCTACATAAAAGAATTCACACAGGAGAGAAGCCATATTCATGTTCAGAATGTGGGAAATGCTTTAACAAAAAATCAAGCCTTGATGTACATAAAAGAATTCACACAGGAGTGAAGCCATATTCATGTTCAGAGTGTGGTAAATGTTTTACAGATAAATTCCATCTGGTTGTACATCAGAGAATTCACACAGGAGAGAAGCCATATTCATGTTCAGAATGTGGGAAATGCTTTAAACGGAAATCAAGCCTTGATGTACATAAAATAATTCACACAGGAGAGAAGCCATATTCATGTTCAGAGTGTGGGAAATGTTTTCTAGATAAATTACGTCTGGTTGTACATCAAAGAATTCACACAGGAGAGAAGCCATATTCATGTTCAGAATGTGGAAAATGCCTTAACCGGAAATCAAGCCTTGATGTACATAAAAGAATTCACACAGGAGAGAAGCCATATTCATGTTCAGAGTGTGGGAAATGCTTTAGCGAGAAAACAAGCCTCAATCGACATAAAAGTATTCACACAGGAGAGAAGCCATATTCATGTTCAGAATGTGGTAAATGCTTTAACCGGAAATCAAGCCTTGATGTACATAAAAGAATTCACACAGGAGAGAAGCCATATTCATGTTCAGAGTGTGGGAAATGCTTTAGCTGGAAATTAAGTCTTGATCAACATACGAGAATCCACATAGGAGAGAAGATATGTTGATGTTTTTTGTAAGAATAATGTTTTACAAAGAAATTAGTCTTTCAAACTTGCAGACTTGTGTGTTCATTTTACCTCATTGTGCCAATATTGTATGCGAGTGAGCAACAGAAGTCATACTCACAAGTCGCTGGTAAAAAACCTTTTGTTTCTTTTATTTCTTTTTACTTCACATCAATATAAAATGGTATATCATGAGGGATGCTGAGACAGACATCGTTCACACCTCCCCTCCACGCTATGTTTCGGGAGAACATGCCCCCTTACTCATGAGTGCAGGTAGAGGGGGAGGTAAGATTTTTAAAGCACCAACAGCTGATTCATATACAGGGAGTGCAGAATTATTAGGCAAGTTGTATTTTTGAGGATTAATTTTATTATTGAACAACAACCATGTTCTCAATGAACCCAAAAAACTCATTAATATCAAAGCTGAATATTTTTGGAAGTAGTTTTTAGTTTGTTTTTAGTTTTAGCTATTTTAGGGGGATATCTGGTGTGTGCAGGTGACTATTACTGTGCATAATTATTAGGCAACTTAACAAAAAACAAATATATACCCATTTCAATTATTTATTTTTACCAGTGAAACCAATCTAACATCTCAACATTCACAAATATACATTTCTGACATTCAAAAACAAAACAAAAACAAATCAGTGACCAATATAGCCACCTTTCTTTGCAAGGACACTCAAAAGCCTGCCATCCATGGATTCTGTCAGTGTTTTGATCTGTTCACCATCAACATTGCGTGCAGCAGCAACCACAGCCTCCCAGACACTGTTCAGAGAGGTGTACTGTTTTCCCTCCTTGTAAATCTCACATTTGATGATGGACCACAGGTTCTCAATGGGGTTCAGATCAGGTGAACAAGGAGGCCATGTCATTAGATTTTCTTCTTTTATACCCTTTCTTGCCAGCCACGCTGTGGAGTACTTGGACGCGTGTGATGGAGCATTGTCCTGCATGAAAATCATGTTTTTCTTGAAGGATGCAGACTTCTTCCTGTACCACTGCTTGAAGAAGGTGTCTTCCAGAAACTGGCAGTAGGACTGGGAGTTGAGCTTGACTCCATCCTCAACCCGAAAAGGCCCCACAAGCTCATCTTTGATGATACCAGCCCAAACCAGTACTCCACCTCCACCTTGCTGGCGTCTGAGTCGGACTGGAGCTCTCTGCCCTTTACCAATCCATCCATCTGGCCCATCAAGACTCACTCTCATTTCATCAGTCCATAAAACCTTAGAAAAATCAGTCTTGAGATATTTCTTGGCCCAGTCTTGACGTTTCAGCTTGTGTGTCTTGTTCAGTGGTGGTCGTCTTTCAGCCTTTCTTACCTTGGCCATGTCTCTGAGTATTGCACACCTTGTGCTTTTGGGCACTCCAGTGATGTTGCAGCTCTGAAATATGGCCAAACTGGTGGCAAGTGGCATCTTGGCAGCTGCACGCTTGACTTTTCTCAGTTCATGGGCAGTTATTTTGCGCCTTGGTTTTTCCACACGCTTCTTGCGACCCTGTTGACTATTTTGAATGAAACGCTTGATTGTTCGATGATCACGCTTCAGAAGCTTTGCAATTTTAAGAGTGCTGCATCCCTCTGCAAGATATCTCACTATTTTTTACTTTTCTGAGCCTGTCAAGTCCTTCTTTTGACCCATTTTGCCAAAGAAAAGGAAGTTGCCTAATAATTATGCACACCTGATATAGGGTGTTGATGTCATTAGACCACACCCCTTCTCATTACAGAGATGCACATCACCTAATATGCTTAATTGGTAGTAGGCTTTCGAGCCTATACAGCTTGGAGTAAGACAACATGCATAAAGAGGATGATGTGGTCAAAATACTCATTTGCCTAATAATTCTGTACAGGGTGTATACAAACCATATCGTTATATGCAAAATACATAGCCATAAATAACCCTAACCCCGGGTTCACACCTGAGCGTTCTGAAAGGAGCGCTCTGTATGCGCGATTGTACGGGCGTTTACAAGCGCGCATACAGAGACAAGCGATTACACATTGTCGCGCGTTCCCAAAAGTCTATTGTACGGGAACGCGCAACAAACGCCCAAAAAAAAGCTCAAGTACTTGTTTGAGCGTCGGGCGTTTTACAGCGCGTAGGAACGCGCTGTAAAATGCTCAGGTGTGAACTTAGGGTAACACATGAAAGTGATTAAGCATATAAATGCACTAAAGCTAAGAATTTTATTTAACCCTTTAGGTATTAAAGACTGGAGTTTCACTATCCAAAAGGTCTCCCTTTGTAACAATCTTCTACTGTTATTCTCCTCATGGACTCCACTTTTTACCATCTTCAGAACCTGCCACCTCAGATCTGACACCTGATGGGCCCTATCATAAAAATGTCAAGCGACTGTAGTTTCACTTTGTTTTTTCACCTCCACTGTTTCCATCTTACTCTCCCTTCTGAGTTTCTTCCTAATGCTGGACTTATGCTCATGGATTCTGATCCTTATTGTCCAAGTTGTTTGCCTAACATATACAGTTGCAAGAAAAAATATGTGAACCCTTTAGAATGATATGGATTTCTGCACAAATTGGTCATAAAATGTGATCTGATCTTCATCTAAGTCACAACAACAGACAATCACAGTCTGCTTAAACTAATAACACACAAAGAATTAAATATTACCATCTTTTTATTGAACACACCATGTAAACATTCACAGTGCAGGTGGAAAAAGTATGTGAACCCCTAGACTAATGACATCTCCAAGAGCTAATTGGAGTGAGGTATCAGCCAATTTGAGTCCAATCAATGAGATTAGAGGTGTTGGTTACAGCTGCCCTGGCCTATAAAAAACACACACCAGTTCTGGGTTTGCTTTTCACAAGAAGCATTGCCTGATGTGAATAATGCCTCGCACAAAAGAGCTCTCAGAAGACCTACGATTAAGAATTGTTGACTTGCATAAAGCTGGAAAGGGTTATAAATGTATCTCCAAAAGCCTTGCTGTTCATCAGTCCACGGTAATACTTTGTCTATAAATAGAGAAAGTTCAGCACTGCTGCTACTCTCCCTAGGAGTGGCCATCCTGTAAAGATGACTGCAAGAGCACAGCGCAGACTGCTCAATGAGGTGAAGAAAAATCCTAGTGTGTCAGCTAAAGACTTACAAAAGTCTCTGGCATATGCTAACATCCCTGTTAGCGAATCTACGATATGTAAAACACTAAACAAGAATGGTTTCATGGGAGGATACCACAGAGGAAGCCACTGCTGTCCAAAAAAAACATTGCTGCCCGTTTACAATTTGCACAAGAGCACCTGGATGTTCCACAGCAGTACTGGCAAAATATTCTGTGGCCAGATGAAACCAAAGTTGATTTGTTTGGAAGAAACACACAACACTTGCAACTGTATCTTACCACATGGGCATTTCAAGCAGTATATGACATTACATGTCTCGCACATTGCAAAATCTTTCATTTCTATCCTGTCTCCCTGTGTGGGATGCACTACAGTGTCACCTTTAATTATAGCACTACAATTCCCACAGAACGCCCCCTTCTCTGAGTTGCAAGGAAACTCTGTCTTTCCATTTTTTTAGGGCGTATGTCACTAATTAGCATGTTATTCAGAGAAGCAAAAAGGGGTTATCAAGTCCACGTAGCGGCATGACGTAGGTGCGCCGCGCTCCTCCTCCAACAGCCCTCTCCTCTCACTGCCCGCCTCACCTCGTCCGCTCTGATGTGGAGCCCAAGGAACGCCGCCCTCCGGCCAGGCCTGGCTAGTTGAGCCTAGATGGAACTTCGATCTATCACATCCCGCTCCTGCTGCCAGCTGTGATCCCCCCTAAGCTGTAAGCTGTCTGCTTTGACTTACCGCCGGCGGTTTGCTGTGACCAGCTGAGGGTGACTCGCTGCCTTTGAGGTGCTGGAGTGGTAAGCTTCCTATCATACTGCCCCCGGACTCCTGCCTTATCCTGCCTGCTTTACCTTGCCGCCGCTGTTCGCTGCTATCGCCCACCTGAACACTGATTGATATGTCCCGCTACCCGACGCCCGCTCCCTGATGTGATTTGCAGCACGCTGACTTGATGCCCGTGTGGACCTGGGTGTTGAAGTGGGTAAGCCTTCAGATAAACCGGGCTCTAGCTTTGGTGGCTGAAATAGGGGATCGGTGCCGGTTGCCTTTCATGAATTGGCTGCCTCTGATGGCGAATGTGCTGACCCCCGCCGCGGTTTGGAGATGGTAGCAGCGCGATGCCCTCGGCCTGCTGTGTGACCTTCGGTACCTGTGGAAGACCTCGGTTGTTAGCGGCTTCTGGGCCATGTGATTTGCGGTGGTCACCGGAGCCCTAGGCCGTGAGCTGTGAGACCTGGGGATGTGTGACTTGCGGTGGTCACTGGAGTTTGAGGCTGGATTCATAGGTGACCCTTCCTTCACTGTGCAAGTACAGATGAACAGCTAGCCTTGTAAAGGCCTTTTGATAGTTCCGGCTTTGTGTGGGGCACTCCGATACCGCATCTGTGCGGTGGGAAAGCCAAATTTTGGTGTGAGCAGACTGAACTTAAGAGGGTGCGCCCATTGGACACTTTGCCTTGGAACATGTCTTTTGGAACATATACCTCAAAGTTGAGCCTCAGCACCTAGTTTAGAGTTTAACTGGGACTGCTGTACTTTCTTCTATATGGCCGTTATATAATTGTTGGCAATATGACCTGGGGGAGATGACCAGTTATTTTGCATTTACCCTGGGTATCTGGTATCTACACCGACTCAGTGATTACTTCTCCCTCCGTTGTTTATATCTAACCATTATCTGTATCTTTCTCCCATGTGTTAACATTGATGGGTGGTGCTCTGTGTATATACATACGAGATATTGCTGTGTGGGAATTACGTACATAGATGCGTTATATTTATAAAAATGCCGCCAAAATACCGTAAATCAGGTGGTTTGACCTCTCCAAAAGGTGGATCAGGGGGAAGCCCACAGGCCCGATTAGATAAATTCCTGAAGTCACCACCACCTAAAACTAGAGGAGGGGTACAGAGATCGGCCCCTCAGGCTGAGTTAGGTTCAGTTAACTCGGACTGCTTAGAACAGGGTTTATCAAAGCCCAGCTCTTCCCATAGTGAAGGCTTTGAGAGCATTAACAACAAACTGCAGGATATACTGGGAGTGGTAAATGCTACTAGTGCTTTGGTTGCAGAGTTGGCCTCTTCCCTTGCAGTAGTAAAAGGGGATGTTAGTATAATTAGAGATGAAATGACGAAGCTGAGACTAAAGGTGAAAGAATTGGAAACCGCAGTTAACTCTGTCACTGTAGAGAACGGTATATTAAAGAATAGATTAGAAGAAGTAAATGAAGACCGTATTTGGTTAAGAAGGAAAGTGGTAGAACTGGAGGATAGATCGCGTAGGTATAATTTGCGGTTAGTGGGTTTCCCAGAAGGGGCAGAACAGGACAACTCGCCGAAATTTATCCAGAAATGGTTGGTAGAAAATTTGGGGCCAGACTACGATGCATCTACCTTTTGTGTGGAAAGGGCCCACAGGATCCCCTTTAAAAAACCGCCTCCAGGTGCCCCTCCTAGGGCAATTTTAGCTAAATTTGTCTGTTCAAAGGATCGGGATTGGGTCCTTAGACGCAAAAGAGAAGTATTAGAAACACACTTTAATAATAACCAGATATCAATATTCCCTGATTTCTCTCGGGAGACGCAAAGTAAAAGAAGATCTTTCTTTGATGTTAAGAAAAGACTGATCTCAGCTAAAATTAAGTATTCAATGTTATATCCCGCTAAATTAAGAGTGGTAGACAATGATACTGTTCGATTCTTTTCTACACATGAGGAGGTGGCACAATGGTTGGATTCTAGGGGCCTATGAAATATGATGAAGAGGAGGTGGGGAGGGGGGTGGGTGAGGGGAGGTGGCGGGGGGGACGTGTGGTGGAAGGTGAGAGGTTGATGGGTATTGTAAAATGCCTTGTCAATCATGAAGGGGGGTGTTTGGGGGTGGGTTATAGGGAGGGATTGGCTGCCGTTCTCCGTTTCGTGGCTATGCGTGCCTCTCCGCTGAGATTGTGGATATCTTTACTCATATGATATGCCGTGTAACATCTTATGTTGGAATGTGAGAGGGTTGGGAGACAGAGTGAAGAGGACGGTGGTATTTGACCTTGTGATCCGTCATTTGCCTGCCATTGTGGCATTATTAGAGACTCATGCAACAGCAGATAGGACTTATACACTGAAAAGGAAATGGGCCTCTTTGGAGTACCATGCTTGCTACTCTTCTTATGGAAGAGGTGTCAGTGTATATATTCATCGAGGGATAGAGTTCCAACCGTTAGACAGGGGCGATACGTATTACTTCATGGGCTTTGGAAAGGGCAGGAGGTGATATTGGCTTTTATATATATCCCCCCTCCATTTAAATCAACGGTTTTTTCACATTTAGCTCAATATATATCTACTAAAAATCAATGTGCCTTATTGGTGGCAGGCGACTTTAATGCGGTACCGGACCATGAGTTGGACCGGTTCTCTTCACTCTCTGGGCGCGGTCGCAGCGGGTCCCCTTTGACTGCTGTGTGCCAGGAGCTGGCGCTGGTTGATATCTGGCGCCACCTCTATGGCAATAAAAAATTTTTTTCATGTTTTAGCCAGTCATACGGGTCCATGTCCCGTATTGATTTGGCTTTTGCTAGTCGGGATCTGTGCGGTCGCGTCCTGAGAATGAGGTATGAGCCTCATGGAATCTCGGACCACTCTCCAGTCTTGATTGTGTTTGTGGAGGCGCCAACTTCAGGAAGAACCTTTAAACTGAACTCGCATTGGTTTGAGGTGATAGGGGAGCAATCCCGTGTAGATCAGGATATTCAGGAATTCTGGGGCTTCAACGTAGGCTCAACACATATTCACTATGTGTGGGACGCGTTGAAGGCCCATATTAGGGGTCTGTATTTTAACAAAATCCATAGATTTAGAATGGCAATACGATGTAGGGAAAAACAACTGACTGACTCAATAAGGAGTTTGCGTGCCGCATTGATTGACTGTCATGAGGAGCAACTCATCGGTCAATTAAAGGAGGCTAATTCTCAGCTTAAGACACTTTTATTTAAAAAAGCACAACATAAGCTCCTTTTTCAGGGTCAGAATCGTTTCTGCGAATCTGGTAAAACGGGAAGGTTCTTGGCTCGTTTGGTGGCCAACCAGAGAGAGGTTACCACTATAAAAGAAATTAGGAACCCTCAAGGAACTGGGGTGAGATCCTCAGAGGAGATTAGAGAGGAATTTGTGAAATATTATTCTACCCTCTATAAATCTGAGTCTCTGTTTAGACGTACCGATATTGATCAATATCTTCAACAATTGGCGCTCCCCCAGCTATCTACCCAAGATAGAGAGATGTTGGACTCCCCCATCCTTTTGGAGGAACTCCAAGCGACTCTCCCGTTCCTAAAGTATAGTTCATCTCCCGGCCCAGATGGATTGCCGTTTGAGATCTATAGGTACCATGCCAAATCTCTTGCCGGCTTTACTTCAAGTCCTTAATGAATCCTGCGCACTCGGCTCTCTACCACCATCATTTAGAGAGGCAGTGATTATGTTGGTCTTGAAAAAGGAGAAGGACCCATGCGATGTGGGGTCATATAGACCCATATCGCTCTTAAATACGGACTATAAGATCTTTGCAAAAATTTTGGCTAACCGCCTGAAGAGGGTTATAGCTGGTCTGGTTCACCCTGACCAGACGGGCTTTATTCCGGGCCGTCATATACAGACGAGCATATATAGGGTCTATCTGAATTTGTCTGTTGGGGGTGATGTGGACCACTCTATCCTGTCATTAGACGCCGCAAAGGCATTTGACAGGATGGAGTGGCCTTTTCTCTGGGCTACGATGTCCCATTTTGGCCTTGGAAATCCTTTTTTAGAAATGACCCAAATGTTATATGAACAGCCAGTTGCATATATCAATATCAATGGTATGAGTTCCTCTCCTGTTGCGATGTGGAGAGGGATGAGACAGGGTTGCCCCCTTTTCGCTCTTTTTATCGAACCGTTGGCTTGTCGGATCCGCTTGGAGAACCCTATAGAAGGCTTCGGGGTGGCGGGAGTGAGCGATAAAATAAGTCTGTATGCAGACGATGTGATTCTGTTCCTGGATCAGGGATGGAAAATCCTTGCGTATGTCATAGAGGTAATAGAACATTACGGTAAATTATCAGGTTATATGATTAACTGGACAAAGTCATCGCTCCTCCCGCTGAACCGGAAAGCTGTAGATGTAGGGAGCCAAGTCCGTGTCTTGGCCCCTAACGATTCCTTGGACTATCTGGGGGTTAAGATCGGGGTTCCAATAAGTAGGTTCTATGACCTGAATTTGGCCCCAGTTTTGAATAAAGTTAGGACCAAAGTTGGCGCTTGGCGGAAATTAACATTGGCACAGACAGATCGAATTGCACTGATCAGGATGATTATTTTGCCTATAGTCTTGTTCCCGATGTGTGCCTCCCCTATCTGGATTGATGTCTTTTTTTCATAGATTGGAGACCCTGATTAATGACCTAATCTGGGGCAGGAAGAGGGTGCGCATAAAGCAGAGATATCTTTGGTTGTCGGAGGCAGATGGTGGGCTGTCGCTACCTTTTTTTCAAGGTTATTATTTTTGTGCACAGATTCAGCGGTGTTGTCATTGGAAAGAGAGCTTATTATCACGGTACTTGAATAAAGTTATTGATAGGCCAATAGAGAATATATGCGCATGTTTGGAAACGGGGATTATGGGAATGAGGAGGTCCTTGCTGATCCCTTGCTCACTACAGAGGGTGTGGAACAGGCTGAAGGAGATTCTTAAAGTCTCCGGTCCGTTTGGCTTCACCCCTCTGTGGGGGAACGGGGGGCTGGAGGAATTCTTCAAAATTACAGACTTTGGTTATTGGTCACGAAATGGCATCTATATGGTGTCTCACCTCTTTCATATGGGTTGTTTTAAATCACTTTTGGAATTCGGTTTTAATCATTGTTCACCATTAGATGTATTTATGTATGCACGTTTGAAACATTTATTTGAAGCCTCTAGGAATAGGGGTCGTATTTTCCCACGAGAGAACATTTTTTTCGATTACTGTGACGCCCAGAAGGATGAGAAGGTGAAAATATCTAGATTATATATTAAACTCCGAATGGCACTGGCAACTATAACGACTTTTAAAAGCCCAAGTAAATGGGAGCAAGAGTTGAATTGCCCCCCTTTACAGTGGCCTATTATTTATAGGAACGTGAGAAGGGCGACAGTTTCCAGTGCACATAGACTAGTTCAATTTAAGATCCTCCATAGGTTGTACTATACGCCCAAAACCCAAGGAAAATTCCCCCAAAATAGGGGCCGGGATTGTTGCTGCCCTAAATGTGGATATGTTAACGCGAATTTTGTCCATTTGCTTTGGAGCTGCAATAAAATAAGGAAATATTGGGATGAGGTTTTCTCTACTCTACAAAAGGAATCCTTAATGAACTATAACCCGGGGATCTTGATAGTGCTCTTTGGAGATTGTGGTGCAGAAACGGAAGTCCCCCCCCCAGGTTAGACGTATTTGGATGAGAGGTTTGATGGTAGCAAAAGCTATATTGGTGAAGCACTGGGGCTCTGTCTCCCAGCCCTCTTCAAGGGAGTGGGATCTATACCTTCAACAAATTAAAATTTATGAGGATATTGAAAGGAAGCGGAGAATAGCACGCAGAGCCACGTAGATACCTCTAATGTATTTATTTGTTGTTGTATTTGAATTGAGGGGAACGACAGCCAATGGGGGGGGGGGAGGGTTATAAGGATATTTAGGATTGTTATATTATATACACTGATTTGTTCTAAATTGGCCTATGTACTAATTTTATGTCTTTTCAAAAATAAAAAATAAAAAAAAAAAGGGGTTATCAACAAACATTCTCCCAAATTTTTGATCATGTCTCAGGACCTCCCAATATTTCAGAATGACCTTTTTTATTAGTTTAGAATGTCGATAATATTTGGAAACACAAATTGTTTATTTTGCTTCTCCTTTTTAACCTGTCAGATGTCCTGTCTTTTTTTTCCCACCAACCTCTATTCCAATTTCCATCACCTCTTTCTTATTATAACCCCTCTGTATGAATTTATTACCCATCAATGAGAGATTTTTCTCTTATTCTTTGTCAGTACAAGATATTCTTCTGACCCGTGTGAACTGGCTCCTAGGGATACTAGAAAAAATGTGAGGGACGTGGTGGCTGGAATGAAGCAGCAGGTTATTTCGATCTGTGGTCTTTGTGAATAGTGTGGTCTCAAATCCTCCCTCTACGTGCCGTAATTCAACATCCAAGAAATGAATAACATTTTCATCATAACTCAGTGTAAATATGATGGTATTATGAGTATAATGTAGATATAGTGGCTCTCCTATCTCGTTTAGTTATGGTAGGGGTGCTTAGTTTAAAAATGACTCACCCAGTCACTATTATAATAAAATATGGTACAAATCAATAAATAAACAAGCACTCACCATCCAAAACACATCTAAAACCAATGAATTGCAGATAGTAACATAGTACATAAGGCCGAAAAAAGACATTTGTCCATCCAGTTCGGCCTGTTATACTGCAAGTTGATCCAGAGGAAGTAAAAAAAAAAACCCTGTGAGGTAGAAGCCAATTTTCCCCACTTTAGGGGAATAAAAAATTCCTTCCCGACTCCAATCAGGCATCAGAATAACTCTCTGGATCAGCGACCCCTCTCTAGTAGCTATAGCCTGTAATATTATTACACTCCAGAAATACATCCAGGCCCCTCTTGAATTCCTTTATTGTACTCACCATCACCACCTCCTCAGGCAGAGAGTTCCATAGTCTCACTGCTCTTACCGTAAAGAGTCCATAGTCTCACTGCTCTTACAGTAAAGAGTCCATAGTCTCACTGCTCTTACAGTATAGAGTCCATAGTCTCACTGCTCTTACAGTAAAGAGTCCATAGTCTCACTGCTCTTACAGTAAAGAGTCCATAGTCTCACTGCTCTTACAGTAAAGAGTCCATAGTCTCACTGCTCTTACAGTATAGAGTCCATAGTCTCACTGCTCTTACAGTATAGAGTCCATAGTCTCACTGCTCTTACAGTAAAGAGTCCATAGTCTCACTGCTCTTACAGTATAGTCCATAGTCTCACTGCTCTTACAGTATAGAGTCCATAGTCTCACTGCTCTTACAGTAAAGAGTCCATAGTCTCACTGCTCTTACAGTATAGAGTCCATAGTCTCACTGCTCTTACAGTAAAGAGTCCATAGTCTCACTCTCTTAACGTAAAGAATCCTCTTCTATGTTTGTGTACAAACCTTCTTTCCTCCAGACGCAGAGGATGTCCCCTCGTCACAGTCACAGTCCTGGGGATAAATAGATGATGGGAGAGATCTCTGTACTGAGATTAATTAGATCTCCCCTCAGTTGTCTTTTTTTCTAAAGTGAATAACCCTAATGTTGATAATCTTTCAGGGTACTGTAGTTGCCCCATTCCAGTTATTACTTTAGTTGCCCTCCTCTGAACCCTCTCCAGCTCTGCTATGTCTGACTTGTTCACAGGAGCCCAGAACTGTACACAGTACTCCATGTGTGGTTTGACTAGTGATTTGTAAAGTGGTAGGACTATGTTCTTATTGGGGGGCATCTATGCCCCTTCTGATGCAACCCATTATCTTATTGGCCTTGGCAGCAGCTGCCTGACACTGGTTTTTGCAGCTTAGTTTGCTGTTTATTAAAATTCCTAGATCCTTTTCCATGTCAGTGTTACCGAGTGTTTTACCATTTAGTATGTATGGGTGACTTGCATTATTCCTTCCCATGTGCATAACTTTACATTTATCAGTGTTAAACCTCATCTGTGACTTCTCTGCCCAAGCCTGCAATCTATCCAGATCCATCTATAGTAGTATACTGTCCTCTTCAGTGTTAATTACTTTACACAGGCTGCGAAAATTGATACTTTACTACGCAAGCCTTATCCAAGATCATTAATAAATATATTTGAAGAGAATAGGGCCCAATACTGACCCCTGAGGTACCCCACTAGTGACAGTGACCCAATCTGGGTGTGTACCGTTAATAACCACCCTCTGTTTTCTATCCCTCAGCCAGTTACTTGCCCACATACAGACGTTTTCTCCCAGTCCGAGCATTCTCATTTTATATACTAACCTTTTATGCGGTACAGCTTCAAATGCTTTGGAGAAGTCCAGATATACGACATCCATTGATTCGCCGCTGTCAAGTCTAGAACTTACCTCCTCATAGAAACTTATTAAATTAGTTTGGCATGACCGATCCCTCACGAAGCCATGCTGATATGGCGTTATTTGCTTATTTCCGTTGAGATGCTCTAAGATAGCATCTCTTAGAAAACCTTTAAAACATTTTACCCACAACAGATGTTAAACTTACCGGCCTATAGTTTCCAGGCTCTGTTTTTGGACCCTTTTTGAATATTGGCACCACATTTGTCATGCGCCAATCCTGTGGGACATTCCCTGTCAGTATAAAGTCCGCAAATATCAGAAATAAGGGTCTGGCTATGACATTACTTAATACTCTTAGGATACGGGGGTGTATGCCATCTGGTCCTGGCAGATTGTCTATTTTAATCTTTTTAAGTACATTTTGTGGCTGTATTTTTATTTTTGAGGACTTTGTCCCAGTTAGTTAGGCCTATGGCCTCTCTTAGTTGGCTAAATTTAGTTTTTTGAAGTTTTGGTATTTTTGTTCCTCCGTGTAGAAACGCTCTTTTGAATGATAATTGCAAGGTAATTACTTTATAGTCACTATTTCCAAGGTGTCCCCCGACCTGCACGTCTGTTGTTCTGTCAGGCCTATTGGTTAATACTAAGTCCAGTATGGACGTCCCTCTAGTCGGGTCCTGGACCAGTTGGGAGAGGTAGTTGTCTTTGGATATTGCCAAGAACCTGTTTCCTTTATGAGATGTACAAGTTTCAGTTTCCCAGTCTATATCTGGGTAGTTGAAGTCCCCCATAATAACCACCTCATTATGATTTGCCACCTCGTCTGTCTCGTTTAGTAGTAGATTTTCTGTGCACTCTGGTATATTAGGTGGTTTATAGTAAACTCCTATTAGTAATTTATTATTGTTTTTGCCTCCATGTATCTCTACCCACAGAGACTCCACATGTTCATGTCCCTCACTTATATCTTCCTGGAGTGTGGGCCTTAGACAAGACTTTCTTTCTGGAGAGCTGGCAATACATATAAAATAGTGATGGATCCAGGATCATACACAAACAAATAAATTAATATCCCATAAATAGGTCCTTCACTAACTGCCTGCTGTTTCTGTTATATGGCAAATTCCATTAAAAGATCGAAGCGCTGACATTGATAGTTACTTGCCAACTACTGCCACCTTGTCTATACTGCAACAAATTGCTGTGAACTTGGATACATACATATATATATATATATATATATATATATATATATACAGTACAGACCAAATGTTTGGACACACCTTCTCATTCAAAGAGTTTTCTTTATTTTCATGACTATGAAAATTGTAGATTCACACTGAAGGCATCAAAACTATGAATTAACACATGTGGAATTATATACATAACAAAAAAGTGTGAAACAACTGAAAATATGTCATATTCTAGGTTCTTCAAAGTAGCCACCTTTTGCTTTGAGTACTGCTTTGCACACTCTTGGCATTCTCTTGATGAGCTCCAAGAGGTAGTCCCCTGAAATGGTTTTCACTTCATAGGTGTGCCCTATCAGGTTTAATAAGTGGGATTTCTTGCCTTATAAATGGGGTTGGGACCATCAGTTGCGTTGAGGAGAAGTCAGGTGGATACACAGCTGATAGTCCTACTGAATAGACTGTTAGAATTGGTATTATGGCAAGAAAAAAGCAGCTAAGAAAAGAAAAACGAGTGGCCATCATTACTTTAAGAAATGAAGGTCAGTCAGTCAGCCGAAAAATTGGGAAAACTTTGAAAGTCAGGGCTATTTGACCATGAAGGAGAGTGATTGGGTGCTGCGCCAGATGACCTGGCCTCCACAGTCACCGGACCTGAACCCAATCGAGATGATTTGGGGTGAGCTGGACCGCAGAGTGAAGGCAAAAGGGCCAACAAGTGCCAAGCATCTCTGGGAACTCCTTCAAGACTGTTGGAAGACCATTTCAGGGGACTACCTCTTGAAGCTCATCAAGAGAATGCCAAGAGTTTGCAAAGCAGTAATCAAAGCAAAAGGTGGTTACTTTGAAGAACCTAGAATATGACATATTTTCAGTTGTTTCACACTTGTTTGTTATGTATATAATTCCACATGTGTTAATTCATAGTTTTGATGCCTTCATAGTCATGAAAATAAAGAAAACTCTTTGAATGAGAAGGTGTGTCCAAACACCACCCCAGCAGAACCAAATAACTGTCACGCCTTGCCCTGTGAATGTGCGGAGATCTGTCAGACTGGCTGCACATGTCTGACTTATTTGTTTGTTTTGATTTTGATTTGAGCTGGATCCATCTTCCCTCAGGTGTACTGGGTTTCATTGTTAGTGAGGCTATTTATCCCTCCTTCCCCCAGTGGCCTGTGCGGGTTTTAGTTCTTTCCTGGGAGCTCTTGATTTGTGGTGGATCGTCTGCTCCAGCTCTGCTCAAGATAAGTCCTTTCCTTCATTTCCCTTTGTGTGTTTTATCTAGGCCTCTAGGGAGACGCTTGCTTCTTCCTGCTTTGAAGTAGCAGGTCGCCTCTTCCCTTTTCCCTGCTGCTTAGGGTTTGCCCAGGGTGTTTAGATTCAGGCACGAGGGCATGTGCATATTCACCCTAAGGGAATGTACATGGGCACAGCAGTTTAGGGATCGCTAAAAGGTGACCCTTTTCTCCCTAGCTTTTGGGCCTAGTTTGTTCTGTTTGTTTTCCCGTGCTTGGTTATTTCCCTGCTTACCTACCTACCGTGACAATAGCACACTGTAGCACAATATACTGCCCCAAAAGCTGTCCCTCTGTGGTGCCCATCAATAGCTATCTGTCCTCCTCCTCCAGTCATCTATGGAGCAGGGGGCTTAGGAGGTGAGGTGTGGGCCATAGCGGATGAATTCAGGAGGCCATGTGCGGTCGCTGGCTGGGTACCCGAGTACCTGATTCTCACAGCATTAGTTACTGTTGAGACCTCATTAGGTACCCGGTCAGCAGCAGAGAGGAGAATTTGAGTGGCCCCCTAGGGCATTGGCCCACCAGGAAATTTCTCTGTAAGGTCTATGGCTAATCTGCCCCTGGACAGGGATACTATGATGATAACTGAGGGATTTCTTTGTAGGAGCCAGTCAAACTTAGAAAAAAAAGTCTAATCAACAAAGACGCAGGATCACTGGGCCTGAGAAAAAAGGGCACTCTGCTTTTTCCCCCCAGGCTTGTGAAAACATTTTAGCAAGCTGTTTGATGAGAAGCATAGTAAAGGAGGGTTATCACCATCAGTCCCGGCCCCAGAAAAATACAAAATCTCAGATTTACATGCAAATTCAGAAAGAGCTTCTGTAGTAAACAAGGAGAAACCTCAGGGAGATGAATCCATACCTGGCGTGTAAGGAAATTCAGGTCGGAGTCCATCCAATCCACAATCAAGTATCATTTCAAGGACTGTGTGATGGGCACAATAGTTATGAAAGATGCTTAATATCACGTGCCGATTCTTCATTTTCAATATCGTGCCCTACCCTTCGGAATCTGCCAAGCCCCCAGAGTGTTCGCGGGGAGACCCGTGTAGCCCTTTGACTAGACCACCATAAAAAGGCATATTGTCGGTCATTGGGTTAAAGAGGTTTTCAGGTTTAGGGCTGTTTCACAAAAGCTGTCCCTAAATGACCCAGACCCCGTTTTCTCCGACACATTATCCCATGACCACTGCATGCAGCGTTTTTCTGTCCGGCATGGGAACACAACCAAATGGGACGGAATGTAATCTGGTGACTTCGTTCCATTCAGTTTTGTCCCCATAGACAGCGAAGGGACAGAACTGAAGCGTTTTCCTCCGGTATTGAGATCCTACGACATATCTCAATACCGGAAAGGAGAATCCTGCAGCACAGAGGACACTACATTCCTAGTCCAATAACTTGTACTTACTGCAATGTCCAGTACGTGGGCTGCACAACCTGTCCTTTAACCCCACCATTTAATATTGCATATGATGTAGTGGGAAGCCGGAATAAAATTCCAAATGGGGTGAAATTGCAAAAAAAAGCTATTCCACCACAGTTTTAAGTTTTTATTTTTTTATTTTATTTACGATGTTCGATGTGCGATAAAACTGACCAGTTAATATTCTTCTACAGGTCAGTACGAATCTGGCGATACCTTTTATATGTATAGTTTTTCTTGGGATAAAATCAGTTTTATTTTTTCGTCTCTATATTTTGACCCCTATAACTTTGTTGTAATTATGTGTACGGAGCTGTATGGGGGCTCATGTTTTGCGGGGCGAACTGAACTTTTTAGTGATGCCTTTCTGGGGGATGTGTGACTTTTTAATCACTTTTTATTTATTTATTTTTATAGAAAGTGAAGCATATATTTAAATAACCGTGGGGAGATAATGATCACTCTGATAACCAACAAATGGGTACCCAATTATACATACAAGAAAAAACGGAATTAGTGGGTGACCTCAATTAAGACTTAACTTTTGGGTATATTATTTTAATGATGTATTAAAAGGAAGCAGAAGGCCGACAACCAGGGTGCAACACACTTCTCACCAGTCACTCAGTGGTGAATAAATAGAGTATTGCTATATTAGTGTCGGGGAGATGGAGAGGGGGGAGGAGGATAGGGGAGAACGGGGTCTCTTCCTTCTAGTAGGCCCTTCTCTAATCATTCTCTACGCTGGGGATCAACAAGCTCACCCTGAACAGGGTGATCCCACTGCGTGTCTCTTTCCTCCTAGTGTATCCCTTGATATCCCAATGCTGCGCCAGTTGACTGCCCAGCTTCGTCGGGGAAAGGGAGCAAGCGGAGGAACTGACACCTGGCACAATAAAAGAAAACGCAAAGATATAGCTACATAAAGCAAATACTCAGGTATATATTGTCCTGCCCAGGCATAGACATGGAATTATGCACAGAAAAACAAGCAGTATATAGCTATGTCCCAGTACCACTCTGCCCAACGTGTTTCATTGGCCTGAGACCAACTCATCAGTGGACTTACAGCAATGAAATAGCAAAAGATTAAGCAGTAGATAAAGTGCAAATAACAAGTAAAACTCAGCAGCAACGGCAGAGGCTCCATCTGGTCAGTCTACTGGAGGACTTTGCCCTCATAGCACAGCCCTCTACTTTCTCTGAAGCTGATGTCATCCAGCCGGGCTTATGGCAGCAGCGCATGTAATTGCGTGCAAGCGGGCCTTTTAAAGGCAGCCGCGCTGCACATAAGCCGCACCCCATCCGGCACATGACCCGTTACAGGATCGGGGAGCCATGACATCAGTCGCATGAGCCGTCACGTGATCAGACAGGGGCCAGTGCGGCAGTCACCGGATCAGTGGAGGGAGTGTCTGTAGTGTACCAGGCCCTCCCCTTCGATGATGCTGCTAGGAGGCGGGTAAAACAAAGGAGAGGATGTCCGTTAAGTCACAAACATGAAAGGTTGAAGGATGATGCTACTAAAGTATATCAATCAAAACTGATTAATATCCTACGGGTGTCTGCAGTTCAGGAAGTCAAAACTCCTCTTCTGAGATAAGTTCATTATCTTTGGCCTCACGTAAGATATTAATCAGTTTTGATTGATATACTTTACAGGGAGTGCAGAATTATTAGGCAAGTTGTATTTTTGAGGATTAATTTTATTATTGAACAACAACCATGTTCTCAATGAACCCAAAAAACTCATTAATATCAAAGCTGAATATTTTTGGAAGTAGTTTTTAGTTTGTTTTTAGTTTTAGCTATTTTAGGGGGATATCTGTGTGTGCAGGTGACTATTACTGTGCATAATTATTAGGCAACTTAACAAAAAATAAATATATACCCATTTCAATTATTTATTTTTACCAGTGAAACCAATATAACATCTCAACATTCACAAATATACATTTCTGACATTCAAAAACAAATCAGTGACCAATATAGCCACCTTTCTTTGCAAGGACACTCAAAAGCCTGCCATCCATGGATTCTGTCAGTGTTTTGATCTGTTCACCATCAACATTGCGTGCAGCAGCAACCACAGCCTCCCAGACACTGTTCAGAGAGGTGTACTGTTTTCCCTCCTTGTAAATCTCACATTTGATGATGGACCACAGGTTCTCAATGGGGTTCAGATCAGGTGAACAAGGAGGCCATGTCATTAGATTTTCTTCTTTTATACCCTTTCTTGCCAGCCACGCTGTGGAGTACTTGGACGCGTGTGATGGAGCATTGTCCTGCATGAAAATCATGTTTTTCTTGAAGGATGCAGACTTCTTCCTGTACCACTGCTTGAAGAAGGTGTCTTCCAGAAACTGGCAGTAGGACTGGGAGTTGAGCTTGACTCCATCCTCAACCCGAAAAGGCCCCACAAGCTCATCTTTGATGATACCAGCCCAAACCAGTACTCCACCTCCACCTTGCTGGCGTCTGAGTCGGACTGGAGCTCTCTGCCCTTTACCAATCCAGCCACGGGCCCATCCATCTGGCCCATCAAGACTCACTCTCATTTCATCAGTCCATAAAACCTTAGAAAAATCAGTCTTGAGATATTTCTTGGCCCAGTTTTGACGTTTCAGCTTGTGTGTCTTGTTCAGTGGTGGTCGTCTTTCAGCCTTTCTTACCTTGGCCATGTCTCTGAGTATTGCACACCTTGTGCTTTTGGGCACTCCAGTGATGTTGCAGCTCTGAAATATGGCCAAACTGGTGGCAAGTGGCATCTTGGCAGCTGCACGCTTGACTTTTCTCAGTTCATGGGCAGTTATTTTGCGCCTTGGTTTTTCCACACGCTTCTTGCGACCCTGTTGACTATTTTGAATGAAACGCTTGATTGTTCGATGATCACGCTTCAGAAGCTTTGCAATTTTAAGAGTGCTGCATCCCTCTGCAAGATATCTCACTATTTTTGACTTTTCTGAGCCTGTCAAGTCCTTCTTTTGACCCATTTTGCCAAAGGAAAGGAAGTTGCCTAATAATTATGCACACCTGATATAGGGTGTTGATGTCATTAGACCACACCCCTTCTCATTACAGAGATGCACATCACCTAATATGCTTAATTGGTAGTAGGCTTTCGAGCCTATACAGCTTGGAGTAAGACAACATGCATAAAGAGGATGATGTGGTCAAAATACTCATTTGCCTAATAATTCTGCACTCCCTGTAGTAGTATCATCCTTCAACCTTTCATATGTCCCCTCATCTCTCAGGAGGTCCATACACATCGCTCTATAACGTGGGGTGTCCATTATAATGATGTTCCCTCCTTTATCCGAAGGCTTAATTGTTATCCCCTTGTTAGCACCCTTTGTCAAAACATTACCGTCATACATTAGAGATACGGGTGACTTACTCGTCAGACTAGAGGGGGTCTTCTTGGATGAAAACTCCTTGCTTGGGTCCATCGATGTAGAGGTCCTGTATTCCTCGATCCCACACCACCTTGGGTTAAAAGCGGTTGAGTCCTTTCTGATAACCAGGGGCTGTCAAATTCAGGCATGCAACTCTTTCATCTTGCAGCTACTTGAATTCCTGCTCACCTGTAATTACTTTCTCTTTGACGGCACCTACTTCCACCTGCTCAGGGGCTGTGCAATGGGGAGCCCTTGTGCCCGATCATATGCAAATTTGTTCCTGGGCTGGTGGGAGAGGTGCATAGTCTTTACTGAACCCCACACACACACTTAGAGTGGATATTGTGATGTGGGCAAGATTTATATATTATATTTTTGTCATATGGCGAGGGGCAAAAGAGAATTTTAAAAATCTGCTAGTGGCCTTGAACAGGAATAACATAGGCCTTAATTTTACCTCCGAAATTGTAACTAACACGCTCCCCTTTCTAGATATTATGATAGAAAGGGACCCTGGGGGGGAGATTCAAACCAAGACCTTTAGGAAGCCCACATCTATAAACTCGTTTTTTAAGTGGGACAGCTATCATTCACAACCCCTTAAACAGGGTATCCCCATAGGCCAGTACCTGAGAATGAGCAGGAACTGCTCTACACTCAGTCACTTTAAAGGGCAAGCAGGAGATTTGCGTCTAAGATTCCGTGAAAGGGGCTATCTGGATCACATTTTAAGGAAGGCGTATCAGAGAGCCTTAATTAGTGACCGCACGGAACTCTTGCACCCTAAGGAAGAACAGAAGGCGAAAAATTCTATCTGCCCTATAGCTACATTTGATGGGGGAGCAGATGAGGTTAGAAAGATCATCTCTAGACATTGGGGTATCCTTCAAATCGATCCTGACATCAGTAAAGTGATAGCGGAGGCCCCACAAATCATTTAAGGAGAGGACGCAATTTACGTGATCATCTCGTCCAAAAATAACGCGGGATGGTTACATAACATCCGTGGATGTTACCGCTGTAGTGGCTGCGTAGCCTGCACACATATCACCCGAGGCCACTCTTTCACCAGTAATATAACACACAAAAAATATACCATCAAAAGCTTCATTAACTGTCGGTCTAAAGGAGTGATTTATTGAGCAGTATGCGGCTGTGGAATTGAGTATGTGGGTAAAACCACCCAAGAACTTCGAAGAAGAGTGGGCGAGCACCTGGGGGATATGCGTCACAAAAGGGATACTCCTGTGGCAAAACACGTTGAACTCCTACATGCAGATCCCCAATATGCAAACTGCCGAAACTCAGGAGACGTACGAGTCAGCCTTAATCTACAGCAGATACATAGCAAAGAAAGGAAAGGGTGTATTCCTCACATTCCTGATGGATCAACTTCTGACTTTGGCACAAAAAAATTATTTTATATTGTATGTGTCCCTCAAGCCTAAGGCCAGATTCACATGAGCTTATTATGGACATATTATCCATCTGTATTATGCACATGTGTCCCGACCACAGGTTCAGCTGACATCAACTCACAGTATCATAGAATGAAATGTGATAAATTTATCCAATTGTTTTAATAAAAAATCATAAAATCTATTCTTAATCTTAACAGAAAATCCCTGTGAGAAGCCTGAAGGAAACATCATCATGTTATCTCTAGATTACAAAGATGAAGATACCAGGGAGCGCTCTTCAGGAGAAAATGTAATTACCTGTAATGTACATCCAGGACTTCACAGTGCAGAGCCATCAAATAATTCCCCCAAGAATGAGGAACTTTCTAATGACCAATCACAGATTATTAACCCAAGTCCAAATCTATCATATAATAATCCTAATCATGAGGAATCTTCTCCTGACCAATCACAGATTATTACCCCAAATATAGGGAAGAAACGGGGAAAAAAGTTTAATTGTGAGAAACGTGGAAAACAATTCAGATCTAAGTCAGAGCTTTCTGTAAACAGAAGTAGTCACACAGGAGAGAAGCCGTATTCATGTGCAGAATGTGGAAAATGTTTTCCCAAGAAGTCAAGGCTTGATCGACACAAAAGAATTCACACAGGAGAGAAACCATATTCATGTTCAGAATGTGGGAAATGCTTTACTGAGAAATCAAGCCTTGATGTACATAAAAGAATCCACACAGGAGAGAAGCCATATTCATGTTCAGAATGTGGGAAATGTTTCACAGATAAAAAAGGTCTTACTACACATCTCAGAATTCACACAGGAGAAAAGCCATATTCATGTTCAGAATGTGGGAAATGCTTTAGCAAGAAATCAAGCCTCGATCTACATAAAAGAATTCACACAGGAGAGAAGCCATATTCATGTTCAGAATGTGGGAAATGCTTTAACCAGAAATCAAGCCTTGATGTACATAAAAGAATTCACACAGGAGAGAAGCCATATTCATGTTCAGAGTGTGGTAAATGTTTTACAGATAAATTACGTCTGGTTGTACATCAGAGAATTCACACAGGAGAGAAACCATATTCATGTTCAGAATGTGGGAAATGCTTTAAACTGAAATCAAGCCTTGATGTACATAAAAGAATTCACACAGGAGAGAAGCCATATTCATGTTCAGAGTGTGGTAAATGTTTTCTAGATAAATTACGTCTGGTTGCACATCAAAGAATTCACACAGGAGAGAAGCCATATTCATGTTCAGAATGTGGAAAATGCCTTAACCGGAAATCAAGTCTTGATGTACATAAAAGAATTCACACAGGAGAGAAGCCATATTTATGTTCAGAGTGTGGTAAATGCTTTAACCAGAAATCAAGCCTTGATATACATAAAAGAATTCACATAGGAGAAAAGCCATATTCATGTTCAGAGTGTGGTAAATGCTTTAACCGGAAATCAAGCCTTGATGTACATAAAAGAATTCACACAGGAGAGAAGCAATATTCATGTTCAGAGTGTGGGAAATGCTTTAACTGGAAATTAAGTCTTGATCAACATAAGAGAATCCACATAGGAGAGAAGACATGTTGATGTTTTTTGTCAGAATAATGTTTTACAAAGAAATTAGTCTTTCAAACTTGCAGACTTGTGTGTTCATTTTACCTCATTGTGCCAATATTGTATGCGAGTGAGCAACAGAAGTCATACTCACAAGTCACTGGTAAAAAACCTTTTGTTTCTTTTATTTCTTTTTACTTCACATCAATATAAAATGGTATATCATGAGGGATGCTGAGACAGACATCGTTCATACCTCCTCCCCTCCACGCTATGTTTCGGGAGAACACGCCCCCTTACTCATGAGTGCAGGTAGAGGGGGAGGTGGGATTTTTAAAACACCAACAGCTGATGCATATATACAAACCATATCGTTATATGCAAAATGCATTGCCATAAATAACCCTAACACAAGAAAGTGATCAAGCATATAAATGCACTAAAGCTAAGAATTTTATTTAACCCTTTAGGTATTAAAGACTGGAGTTTCACTATCCAAAAGGTCTCCCTTTGTAACAATCTCCTACTGTTATCCTCCTCATGGACTCCACTTTTTACCACCTTCAGAACCTGCCACCTCAGATCTGACACCTGATAGGCCCGATCATAAAAATGTCAAGCGACTGTACAGTCGTGGCCAAAGGTTTTGAGAATGACACAAATATTAGTTTTCACAAAGTTTGCTGCTAAACTCCTTTTAGATCTTTGTTTCAGTTGTTTCTGTGATGTAGTGAAATATAATTACACGCACTTCAAAAGTTTCAAAGGCTTTTATCGACAATTACATGACATTTATGGAAAGAGTCAATATTTGCAGTGTTGACCCTTCTTTTTCAGGACCTCTGCAATTCGACTGGGCATGCTCTCAATCAACTTCTGGGCCAATTCCTGACTGATAGCAACCCATTCTTTCATAATTAATTCTTGGAGTTTTTTCAGAATTAGTGGGTTTTTGTTTGTCCACCCGCCTCTTGAGGAATGACCACAAGTTCTCAATGGGATTTAGATCTGGGGAGTTTCCAGGCCATGGACCCAAAATGTCAACGTTTTGGTCCCCGCGCCACTTAGTTATCACTTTTGCCTTATGGCACGGTGCTCCATCGTGCTGGAAAATGCATTGTTCTTCACCAAACTGTTGTTGGATTGTTGGAAGAAGTTGCTGTTTGAGGGTGTTTTGGTACCATTCTTTATTCATGGCTGTGTTTTTGGGCAAAATTGTGAGTGAGCCCACTCCCTTGGATGAGAAGCAACCCCACACATGAATGGTCTCAGGATGCTTTACTGTTGGCATGACACAGGACTGATGGTAGCGCTCACCTTTTCTTCTCCGGACAAGCCTTTTTCCAGATGCCCCAAACAATTGGAAAGAGGCTTCATCGGAGAATATGACTTTGCCCCAGTCCTCAGCAGTCCATTGACCATACTTTCTGCAGAAGATCAATCTGTCCCTGATGGGGTTTTTTGGAGAGAAGTGGCTTCTTTGCTGCCCTTCTTGACACCAGGCCATCTTCCAAAAGTCTTCGCCTCACTGTGCGTGCAGATGCGCTCACACCTGCCTGCTGCCATTCCTGAGCAAGCTCTGCACTGGTGGCACTCCGATCCCGCAGCTAAATCCTCTTTAGGAGACGATCCTGGCGCTTGCTGGACTTTCTTGGATGCCCTGAAGCCTTCTTAACAAGAATTGAACCTCTTTCCTTGAAGTTCTTGATGATCCTTTAAATTGTTGATTGAGGTGCAATCTTAGTAGCCACAATATCCTTGCCTGTGAAGCCATTTTTATGCAACGCAATGATGGCTGCATGCGTTTCTTTGCAGGTCACCATGGTTAACAATGGAAGAACAATGATTTCAAGCATCACCCTCCTTTTAACATGTCAAGTCTGCCATTTTAACCCAATCAGCCTGACATAATGATCTCCAGCCTTGTGCTCGTCAACATTCTCACCTGAGTTAACAAGACGATTACTGAAATGATCTCAGCAGGTCCTTTAATGACAGCAATGAAGTGCAGTGGACAGTTTTTTTGGGGATTAAGTTAATTTTCATGGCAAAGAAGGACTATGCAATTCATCTGATCACTCTTCATAACATTCTGGAGTATATGCAAATTGCTATTATAAAAACTTAAGCAGCAACTTTTCCAATTTCCAATATTTATGTAATTCTCAAAACTTTTGGCCACGACTGTAGTTTCACCTTGTTTTTTCACCTCCACTGTTTCCATCTTACTCTCCCTTCTGAGTTTCTTCCTAATGCTGGACTTATGCTCATGGATTCTGATCCTTATTGCCCAAGTTGTTTGCCTAACATATACTGTTGCAAGAAAAAGTATGTGAACCCTTTAGAATGATATGGATTTCTGCACAAATTGGTCATAAAATGTGATTTGATCTTTATCTAAGTCACAACAAGAGACAATCACAGTGTGCTTAAACTAATAACACACAAAGAATTAAATGTTACCATCTTTTTATTGAACACACCATGTAAACATTCACAGTGCAGGTGGAAAAAGTATGTGAACCCCTAGACTAATGACATCTCCAAGAGCTAATTGGAGTGAGGTGTCAGCCAACTGGAGTCCAATCAATGAGATGAGATTGGAGGTGTTGGTTACAGCTGCCCTGGCCTATAAAAAAACACACCAGTTCTGGGTTTGCTTTTCACAAGAAGCATTGCCTGATGTGAATGATGCCTCGCACAAAAGAGCTCTCAGAAGACCTACGATTAAGAATTGTTGACTTGCATAAAGCTGGAAAGGGTTATAAAAGTATCTCTAAAAGCCTTGCTGTTCATCAGTCCACGGTAATACTTTGTCTATAAATGGAGAAAGTTCAGCACTGCTGCTACTCTCCCTAGGAGTGGCTGTACTGTAAAGATGACTGCAAGAGCACAGCGCAGACTGCTCAATGAGGTGAAGAAGAATCCTAGAGTGTCAGCTAAAGACTTACAAAACTCTGTGGCATATGCTAACATCCCTGTTAGCGAATCTACGATATGTAAAACACTAAACAAGAATGGTTTAATGGGAGGATACCACAGAGGAAGCCACTGCTGTCCAAAAAAACCATTGCTGCACGTTTACAGTTTACACAAGAGCACCTGGATGTTCCACAGCAGTACTGGCAAAATATTCTGTGGACAGATGATACCAAAGTTGAGTTGTTTGGAAGAAACACACAACCCTGTGTGTGGAGAAAAAGAGGCACAGCACTCCAACATCAAAACCTCATCCCAACTGTGAAGTATGGTGGTGGCGGCATCATGGTTTGGGACTGCTTTGCTGTGTCAGGGCCTAGACGGATTGCTATCATCGAAGGAAAAATGAATCCCAAGTTTATCAAGACATTTTGCAGGAGAACTTAACGCCATCTGACCACCAGCTGAAGCTCAGCAGAAGATGGGTGTTGCAACAGGACAACAATCCAAAGCATTGAAGTAAATGAACAACAGAATGGCTTAAACAGAAGAAAATCCGCCTTCTGGAGTGGCCCAGTCAGAGTCCTGACCTCAACCCGATTTGAGATGCTGCGATTCACACCAGACATCCCAAGAATATTGCTGAACGGAAACCGTTCTGTAAAGAGGAATGGTCAAGAATTACTCCTGACCGTTGTGCACGTCTGATCTGCAACTACAGGAAACGTTTGGTTGAAGTTATTGCTGCCAAAAGAGGTTCAAACAGTTATTAAATCCAAGGGTTCACATACTTTTTCCACCTGCACTGTGAATGTTTACATGGTGTGTTCAATAAAAACATGGTAACATTTAATTCTTTGTGTGTTATTAGTTTATGCAGACTGTGACTGTCTATTGTTGTGATTTAGATGAAGATCAGATCACATTTTATGAC
Organism: Bufo bufo; assembly: GCF_905171765.1. Classification (NCBI taxonomy): domain Eukaryota; kingdom Metazoa; phylum Chordata; class Amphibia; order Anura; family Bufonidae; genus Bufo; species Bufo bufo. Next base: position 6,081,287 of record NC_053392.1, on the reverse strand, counting down.
CAATTTGTGCAGAAATCCATATCATTCCAAAGGGTTCACATACTTTTTCTTGCAACTGTATCTTACCACATGGGCATTTCAAGCAGTATGTGACATTACATGTCTCGCACGTTGCAAAATCTTTAATTTGTATCCTGTCTCCCTGTGTGGGGTGCACTACAGTGTCATCTTTAATTATAGCACTACAATTCCCGCAGAACGCCCCCTTCTCTGAGTTGCAAGGAAACTCTGTCTTTCCATTTTTTTAGGGCGTATGTCACTTCTAATGAGCATGTAATTCAGAGATGCAAAAAGGGGTTTATCAACAAACATTCTCCCAAATTTTTGATCATGTCTCAGGACCTCCCAATATTTCAGAATGACCTTTTTTATTAGTTTAGAATGTCGATAATATTTGGAAACACAAATTGTTTCTTTTGCTTCTCCCTCTTTTTAACCTGTCTGATGTCCTGTCTTTTTTTTTTTACCAACCTCTATTCCAATTTCAGTCACCTCTTTCTTATTATAACCCCTCTGTATGAATTTATTACCCATCAATAAGAGATTTTTCTCTTATTTTTTGTCAGTACTAGATATTCTTCTGACCCGTGTGAACTGCCTCCTAGGGATACTAGAAAAATGTGAGGGACGTGGTGGATGGAATGAAGCAGCAGGTTATTTCGATCTGTGGTCTTTGTGAATAGTGTGGTCTCAAATCCTCCCTCTACGTGCCGTAATTCAACATCCAAGAAATGAATAACATTTTCATCATAACTCAGTGTAAATATGATGGTATTATGAGTATAATGTAGATATAGTGGCTCTCCTATCTCGTTTCTTGAATCAGATGTTTCTTTATTAACATTTTCCAGTCTTATTTTATCACAATAACATGATATTTTGTAGACCGCAGATATATACATTATCTGTCATATATAATATATACATTATATTACACATATCTACATAAGACATGGCATACATCCACAAATATACTCCGGTATCAAAAGTATCTTCAATGTGAGTACAATTATACATCCTAAACAAATAAACCCATCCCCCCCCCCTCCCTAATCCCTTCTCCTATCTCGTTTAGTTATGGTAGGGGTGCTTAGTTTAAAAGTGACTCACCCAGTCACTATTATAATAAAATATGGTACAAATCAATAAATAAACAAGCACTCACCATCCAAAACACATCTAAAACCAATGAATTGCAGATAGTAACATAGTACATAAGGCCGAAAAAAGACATTTGTCCATCCAGTTCGGCCTGTTATCCTGCAAGTTGATGCAGAGGAAGTAAAAAAAAATCCCTGTGAGGTAGAAGCCAATTTTCCCCACTTTAGGGGAATAAAAAATTCCTTCCTGACTCCAATCAGGCATCAGAATATCTCCCTGGATCAACGACCCCTCTCTAGTAGCTATAGCCTGTAATATTATTACACTCCAGAAATACATCCAGGCCCCTCTTGAATTCCTTTATTGTACTCACCATCACCACCTCCTCAGACAGAGAGATCCATAGTCTCACTGCTCTTACCGTAAAGAGTCCATAATCTCACTGCTCTTACAGTAAAGAGTCCATAGTCTCACTGCTCTTACAGTAAAGAGTCCATAGTCTCACTGCTCTTACAGTAAAGAGTCCATAGTCTCACTGCTCTTACAGTAAAGAGTCCATAGTCTCACTGCTCTTACAGTATAGAGTCCATAGTCTCACTGCTCTTACAGTATAGAGTCCATAGTCTCACTGCTCTTACAGTATAAAGTCCATAGTCTCACTGCTCTTACAGTAGAGAGTCCATAGTCTCACTGCTCTTACAGTAAAGAGTCCATAGTCTCACTGCTCTTACAGTATAGAGTCCATAGTCTCACTGCTCTTAACTTAAAGAATCCTCTTCTATGTTTGTGTACAAACCTTCTTTCCTCCAGACGCAGAGGATGTCCCCTCGTCACAGTCCTGGGGATAAATAGCTGATGGGATAGATCTCTGTACCGACCCCTGATATATTTATACATAGTAATTAGATCTCCCCTCAGTCGTCTTTTTTTCTAAAGTGAATAACCCTAATTTTGATAATCTTTCAGGGTACTGTAGTTGCCCTATTCCAGTTATTACTTTAGTTGCCCTCCTCTGGACCCTCTCCAGCTCTGCTATGTCTGCCTTGTTCACAGGAGCCCAGAACTGTGCACAGTACTCCATGTGTGGTCTGACTAGTGATTTGTAAAGTGGTAGGACTATGTTCTTATTTGGGGGCATCTATGCCCCTTTTGATGCAACCCATTATCTTATTGGCCTTGGCAGCAGCTGCCTGACACTGTTTTTTGCAGCTTAGTTTGCTGTTTATTAAAATTCCTAGATTCTTTTCCATGTAATTGTTACTGAGTGTTTTACCACTGTCACGGCTGAGGATGGGGAAAACCCTCAGCCGTGCGGTGTCAATGCGAAATATAGCTGCTAGGCCAGGACAGGAATCAGGGAACAGGTCACCTCCTATCACAGCCATAATTCTGACCCTGACTCCTAACCATATAAGCCAACCCTGATGGTGGGAGGGCTCATACACTGGAACCTGTGATCCCTGCTAGCCCTCAGGATTGCCCTGGAAGAAGGAGCAGGGTAAGACGACCTGTTCCTCCTAGGCACGGAGGAACAGGAGTCTCACTGGCCAAGCTGCAACGGTAAGGGAAACAAATACAGCATATGGCAATGGCAGGTAGTGCAACAAATACCACAACAGCCAGGAACCCGTGCACAGGTGCTGCTGTCCACAATAAGATAAACGGAGACAGCACACACCACACAATCACACAGGAACCCTGGACCACACGCTGCAATAAACATAAAGACACCAGTAGACATATAATAAAATAAGAACAATAAAGTCTAACATAAGTCTATGACCACAAGGGTGGCCCTCACTGGCAGATGGTATAAGGGACCAGGAGGGTGCCTCCAGCTTACAAACAAGGCTGGAGTACCCCTCAGACATCAGGTCTCAACTGAGGCTTTATAGCCCAAAGTAGCCACACCCATACTCAGACACACCAAGTGTTCACACAGAAAGAAGGGAATTAACCCTTCTCACACCAGGGAAGGGAAGACCACAACTAAAAGGGAAATACACACACAATTACCCTGCAGCTGTTACCGCAGGCAACGACATGCGTGGCAACCGTGTCCTGGGAGTCGGCCAGAAGGCCGAGACACTGCCAGCACATGTAAACAATACAACACGTTGCCACGGGCAGCCACAGGCGAAGGGAAGTGTCAGTGCACGCACACCAAACCTATAAAAAGGCACACCTACAAAGACAGGTTGCCAGGTGCAACCGCATGCAGATTGCAGCAAGCTGCCAAGCAACAGCTCAGGCTGCTATGCTGCCAAGTACATAAATAGAGCATGTTGCCAACGGCAACCACAAGTGAGGCAACATACAAGCGGCCCTCACCTGTGGTTGAAACAACCACACGAGACCGCAGGCAACAGCATGCGGTTAAGAGTCACGACCATGACCATGGTTGTGACAACCATTTAGTATGTACGGGTGACTTGCATTATTCCTTCCCATGTGCATAACCTTACATTTATCAGTGTTAAACCTCATCTGCCACTTCTCTGCCCAAGCCTCCAATCTATCCAGATCCCTCTGTAGTAGTATACTGTCCTCTTCAGTGTTAATTACTTTACACAGTTTAGTGTCATCTGCGAAAATTGATACTTTACTATGCAAGCCTTCTACAAGATCATTAATAAATATATTGAAGAGAATAGGGCCCAATATTGACCCTGAGGTACCCCACTAGTGACAGTGACCCCTGCAGTACTGACCCCTGAGGTACCCCACTAGTGACAGTGACCCAATCTGAGTGTGTACCGTTAATAACCCCCCTCTGTTTTCTATCCCTCAGCCAGTTACTTGCCCACATACAGACTGTTTTCTCCCAGTTCGAGCATTCTCATTTTATATACTAACCTTTTATGTGGTACAGTGTCAAATGCTTTGGAGAAGTCCAGATATACGACATCCATTGATTCGCCGCTGTCAAGTCTAGAACTTACCTCCTCATAGAAACTGATTAAATTAGTTTGGCATGACCGATCCCTCACGAAGCCATGCTGATATGGCGTTATTTGCTTATTTCCGTTGAAATGCTCTAAGATAGCATCTCTTAGAAAACCTTTAAAACATTTTACCCACAACAGATGTTAAACTTACCGGCCTATAGTTTCCAGGCTCTGTTTTTGGACCCTTTTTGATTATTGGCACCACATTTGCCATGCGCCAATCCTGTGGGACATTCCCTGTCAGTATAGAGTCCGCAAATATCAGAAATAAGGGTCTGGCTATGACATTACTAAATACTCTTAGAATACGGGGGTGTATGCCATCTGGTCCTGGCAGTTTGTCTGTTTTAATCTTTTTAAGTACATTTTGTGGCTGTATTTTTATTTTTGAGGACCTTGTCCCAGTTAGTTAGGCCTATGGCCTCTCTAAGTTGGCTAAATTTAGTTTTTTGAAGTTTGGTATTTTTGTTCCTCCCTGTAGAAACGCTCTTTTGAATGATAATTGCAAGGTAATTACTTTATGGTCACTATTTCCAAGGTGTCCCCCGACCTGCACGTCTGTTGTTCTGTCAGGCCTATTGGTTAATACTAAGTCCAGTATGGACGTCCCTCTAGTCGGGTCCTGGACCAGTTGGGAGAGGTAGTTGTCTTTGGTTATTGCCAAGAACCTGTTTCCTTTGTGAGATGTACAGGTCTCAGTTTCCCAGTCTATATCTGGGTAGTTGAAGTCCCCCATAATAACCACCTCATTATGATTTGCCACCTCGTCTGTCTCGTTTAGTAGTAGATTTTCTGTGGACTCTGGTATATTCGGTGGTTTATAGTAAACTCCTATTAGTAATTTATTATTGTTTTTGCCTCCATGTATCTCTACCCACAGAGACTCCACATGTTAATGTCCCTCACTTATATCTTCCTGGAGTGTGGGCCTTAGACAAGACTTTCTTTCTGGAGAGCTGGCAATACATATAAAATAGTGATAGATCCAGGAGCATACACAAACAAATAAATTAATATCCCATAAATAGGTCCTTCACTAACTGCCTGCTGTTTCTGTTATATGGCAAATTCCATTAAAAGATCGAAGCGCTGACATTGATAGTTACTTGCAAACTACTGCCACCTTGTCTATACTGCAACAAATTGCTGTGAACTTGGATATATATATGAATATATAAATACGGAGATATGTCGCACTAGAGTGAGAGGGGATCTCTCAGAGGTGCTCCCACTGACAGACAACACCCAGTCTGACAAAAGTGTAGATAAATAAATAAATAGTAGTGGGGCACTCTCTACAGTAATGGGATCTTTATTGATAATCAAATAAAATTTGACAATAAATAATTCAAAAGTCAAGGATATAGCACAGTTCAAATTGATTAGCAACAATAAATAACAATATTAATATACTAAGAAGTGATTAAACTCTAGAATAGAAACAATATAATCTTATACATAAATATCTGGATCCCAATTGCTGATGTAATTCCTAAAAACCAACAATCTGTAAATTCTTTGATGGTTTGAAAGAAATCACAATAGGACAAGTGGTAAAATTATCGACCAGAGGATATTCAATATAAATATTCGATAATGGAGTAGCTGATAAAATTCGATAATGAAAAAAATTTGATGGTAAAAAATCGTGAGAAAATAGAACAGGTTTTTCGAGTGTTCAGACTATGTACCAGGTACTATCCGATTTTTAGCACAGAATAAAGTTAATAGTCAGGTGTTATTCGATTTAAAACATCAATGAAAGTCAGTAGCATATGGAGCGACGTCCCACTCACTGTATGCAGACTGTATGCAGACAGCGGCGTCCCGCTGTATTTTCAACAAAATGCGATCGCTTATTTTCGGAAGGAGTTAGCACAATCTTACCAGGAGGTCTTTTAAATGGACTTCGTGCCCTCGACACGGTATACCTTCTTGGAGGATTAGGGTTCCGGTCTCAAGGGCTGTTTTGTTTGGTTTTGAACTCCGCGCCAAACCTCTGAACACACGTGATCTTGTGGTGATACTGGATCTCGTTCGTGCAGTGAAGGTTTTTCTTAGGCGGTTCGATATTTCATAAGATAGTGTCCATGCCTGCCTCGGTCTATCGATGTGCTGTCCAAATGGGGGTAGTAGTACCAGATGCGTTTCGGGGTTTTAGAGCAATGACCCCTTTATCAGTGGTTGACATCCCACTGTTCCTGCCCCACCTTTATAGTGGTCGAAGTATGTGAGAAAACCTGGTTTGGAATAGAGTTTTTCTGATATTCGTGGATCTCGATTTTACCTAAAGAGTCTTCAAATAAATCTGTATACAGATAGTACCCTCCGTCTCATTATCAACACTCTTGCTGGCCGATTAGTTAAATAAAATAAAAAAAAAAATATATATATATATATATATATATATATATATATATATATATATATTTGACACATTTATTTCATAAAACCATAAATTCATAAAAAACTGATTATTGGCAATTTGCTAAACGAAAAACCTTTCATACAGTTGATCTACATTGAATTTGGAGTCATATGGTATAAAAAACGCACTGGTATCGCATGCGTTTTCAATGCGGTTTCACTGCGTTTCTTCTAAAAAGTTAAAAAATGGAAGATAATAATGCTCATGATCTAATCTGGGTTATAATAACCTAAAAACAGTATATCAAATTATTAAATCACACCAATTCTGCATATTCTGTTGTTTTGATCTCACTATATACAAAGAATCTTCTTGGCGGGATTTTCAAATGTGTTTTATAGTTTCTGTAGGGTATTGGATGGGGGCCGAATGTAGAGGAGAAACTGGACGGATTAAAAAACCGTCCAGTTAATCATCGACAGACGGCGCCCATCCTATGGAAAGCCAAAAAGTTCAAATTCCGCATTTAAGCCCAGCTGTTGAAGTGTATTTAATTAAAAAATTTGCTTTGTTTCTAAATGTGACATTTTTTCTACATGATTGCCACCCCTCCAGTCCTTGTGCACTTTATCGATAGCTGTGAATCTTAGACATGAAGGATCTTGATTATGTATCATTTTAAAATGGCTTGACAGGGAATGATTTTCAAAGCCTTTCTTTAGGTTTGCGACATGTTCTGCAATGCGTTTTTTCAACCATCTTTTGGTTCTGCCCACATATTAGTATTTACTTGGGCATTCTATCACGTATATTACATCTTCCGAGCTGCAAGTGAGGAATTCTCTAATTTTGTGACAATGTTTGTTAGTAGTTGATCTTATCTCTGTTGTTTTTTTAGGAAACGAAGTTAGTTTACAATTGTTGCATCTACCGCAGAAAAAAAAGCCCTGAATGCCTGCCCAAGCTTGAACAGAGGAGGTACTAATTTTCTTCCTCTGTATAGTGGGTGCTATTTTAATGTTCAGATTGGGAGCCTTTGTGAATGTAATTCTGGGTTTAGGGGGTATCAGTGTACTCAGCATTTTGTCTTTTTCCAATAAATACCAGTGTTTGTTGATAATGGACTGAATCTTCCTAAAATCTCCATTGAAAGGTAAAACTAGGCGTAAATTAGAGTCCATTGTGTTGGCCTCTTTTTTCGTTTTTTTTCAATAAAAAACTCCTTCCTATCCATTTCTTTCACCTTTGTTAAAGGCTGTATTTAAAATTTCTATAGGGTATTTTTTATCGAGAAATTGATCCGTCATAGTTTTTGCCTCCTTTTCGAATTCCATCTCTAGTGTGCAATTCCGTTTGATCCTACGCAGTTGTCCTTGTGGGATGTTCACTAACCAGCTAGGGAGGTGGCAACTGTTGAATAAAATATAACTGTTACATGCAGTAGGCTTGATAATAGTTGTGCATTGTAGTTTACCTTCTTGATTAAAAATTTTGATATATAAAAATTCTAATGATTCTTGACTAATATTTCCAGAGAAAGTTAAGTTCCACTCATTTCTGTTAAGATCCTTTAAAAATTGGTCCAGTTTGTCCTTTCCTGCCAAATAAAAAAGACGTCGTCAATATATCGTTGCCAGAGCACCAGGTCCGTCCCCAGTTTGGGTTGGATAAATTGATGTTCCCACTGTGCCATAAATAAATTGGCATAACTGGTGCCCATGGCTGTCCCCCGCAACTGTATGTAAAAATCTCCTGCAAAGTTAAAATAATTATGTGTTAGGATAAAATCTATGGCGTCAATTACATATTCAATTTGTGTTTGATTTAATGTTCCCTCCAATAGTAGTTGGGACATAACAGATTCTTTGCCCTGTTCATGTTTAATAACAGTGTAGAGCGATTGAACGTCAAGGGTACCCATAATCCAATTATCGTTAAAATCTAAAGATCCTATGATTTTTTTTCATTTGTGTGATGTCATTGACGTATGAGGGGACATTTTTCACCCTAGATTGTAATATCACATCTACATATTTGGATAGGTTTGAGGTCAGTGATCCAATCCCAGATATGATCGGGCGTCCAGGGCACGAAGTCCATTTAAAAGACCTCCCGGTAAGATTGTGCTAACTCCTTCCGAAAATAAGCGATCGCATTTTGTTGAAAATACAGCGGGACACCGCTGTCTGCATACAGTGAGTGGGACGTTGCTCCATATGCTACTGACTTTCATTGATGTTTTAAATCGAATAACACCTGACTATTAACTTTATTCTGTGCTAAAAATCGGATAGTACCTGGTACATAGTTTGAACACTCGAAAAACCTATGCACCTGCGATTTGTCTCAGGAGGTGCTGTTCCGTTTTTTGATATATATATATATAGTATAGAGGAATGGGCATCCTCTGTGGAACTTAGCACTCCCCGCCCATCCCCCACCCCTTGGTGCTTTTAATCAGAGAAACAATGGAGCTGGACATTCCGTGTTAGAGTAGGTCCCACCTGATGAGAAGCGACCTTGCCGTCTGGTAGGTGGGCCCGACATATTTTTGATCAATAATATGCGCTAAGAGCTTCTCCACTGCTTTGCAGTAACTATATGGCGTCATGTATTTGACCCTGTTCACACATTTACCTGTTCACTTAGTCTTAGCGCATATAGTGGTGTGCTGCTACTGTCTTTTGTTTGCTGTATGATGCCGGGTAGCTTGCACCTGCGATTTGTCTCAGGAGGTGCTGTTCCGTTTTTTGATATATATATATATATATATATATATATATATATATATTTGTGCTCGGAATTTAATAAGTAATGGATAATGTCTGAGATAGAAGTTGGTTGTGGTGTGCCGAAACCAACGTCCAAGTGGGCCTGTAAATAAAAGAGGGCCCACCAAGGGGAATTGTATGTACTAAGTGTGCTGGGTGAGTAGGGGCTGGGTGAGTAGGGGCTGAGGTGAGTAGGGGCTGGGTGTTTAAGTAGGGGACTAACTCCCCCAAAAAAATCAGGCCTAATGGCCTTTCTACTTGTGCTCGGAATTTAATAAGTAATGGATAATGTCAGAGATAGAAGTTGGTTGTGGTGTGCCGAAACCAACGTCCGAGTGGGCCTGTAAATAAAAGAGGGCAAAGAGAAGTTCAAAAAACACACTTTATTGCATTTGTTTACATGACTAAATTCCTGAAGGCTTGGCGAAGTTCTCTTTCTGGTTGTGGAATATACGTATTGTATATGGAGGACTTCCAGCGACCCAGTCTCTTTATGATGTGGACCGGGGTGTTAGTGCTAGAGGCTGATGAAGCGGCTCCTATACGAAAGGAATGCCCAGAGAATGAAGTTGGGTTGTGACCCAATTTTCCCAGTAAGGTTCTAACGTGTGTGGTGAATTTTGCTGTAGTGAGTGGGTGCCCTTGTAGTTGTAAGAGAGGTGAGACTGATAAGTGCGTGCTATAGGTTGACCGTAAGAGGTCTAGTGTCTTAACTGGGCACCAAGCATTGTCTGTTGGAAAGAGAGGAATGATAGTGGGGTGTAGGGACTGATTGGTTTTGGTAGATGGGATTGTGAGAATGTAATGGTCGTCTACTTTAGTGAGTTGTGAGGTTTTAAGGCTGTGAGTGGTATCTCCTTGACAAACAACGGTAAATTCCCTAGGTCTTAAGAACCCATAAAAAGCCAAATAGATAGCAGATTTGATTACCAGGTTAGTGTTGGGATCAAAAGGGGATTCGTTGAGGAGGTTGCTAAGTGCTCTAAAGATGGGCCAATTTATAGGTAGTCTAGTGGTGATAGGTGGAACCGATACTTTAGAGATCCCCTTTAAGATTTTCTTGATGGGGTATGATGATAAAAAGGGGGTATTGTTAGGGAAATTTGTGAGGCTGTGATGCTAATTTAATATTGTTGTGGGAAAGTTTTAAGTGTAAGTGGCAAAAAGAGGCAAAAGCCACCATGGTTTGGGTTGAGAAATCACCTTGTAATCCGAACTCAGCTGTAAATTTGTTGAAAATGGTAAGTGCCCTACTGTAAGTGATAGTAGTGTTTGGTGATAGTGCTTGGTGCGTAAGAGTCCTAGCATGGTGCATGAGTGTGTTCAATCCAAGATTAACTCGTGAAAATTCGGCATTCTGGATGGTTGATGATAGGCTGACGGGAGTGCCTGGAAAAACACCTGAAATTGAGATCGAGACAGAGCATCAGCAGCTGTGTTGTGAATGCCCGGGATGTGAAGGCAAATTAAGTGAAACTGGACGGTTGCTGCCAACCAGGTCAGCTTGCGAATCAGCCGCATGATGGTCAGAGAGGAAGAGCGCCCTTTGTTAATGATGTCGCAAGCTGACGAGTTGTCGAAATAGCATTTTACTGCCTTGCCGGACCAGAGGTGACCCCAAGTGTATGCGGCCGCCACAATGGGGTAAATCTCAAACAGAGCTAAAGTTTCTCTAAACCCTGGCAAGGCATCCGTCTCTGCTGGCCAGTGACCCCTAAACCAGTGATTGCCAAATATAGCTGCAAACCCAGTGTTGGCTGCAGCGTCAGTGTAGATGCAGGCAGAGGAATCGGAGAGAGGGGGAATAAACATGGAGATGCCGTTCCATTGGGTCAAAAACTTCCCGCACATGAGTAGGTCAGCTTTGGAGTGCTGGTCCAACGCGATTGGGCAGGCGTCTGGAACCCTGTGAAGCAGACAGAGGAGCCTGGACACAAAGGATCTACCCTGCGGAATGATGCGCATCGCGAAATTCAGGGACCCCAATAAGGACTGAAGTTCTTTCCTGGTGCATACATCATTCCGCAGGAACATATCTATTTCCCCTCTCAGGCGGACCAGTTTCTCAGGGGGAAGGCTGGCGCGGAAGGTACCAGAGTCCAGCTCTATCCCCAAGAAAGTGAGTTTAGTGGTGGGGCCAATGGTTTTAGCGGGAGACAAGGGTACCCCGAGGGTGGCGAAAAGTGCAGAGGTGCTGAGGATATCTGTGAGTGTGCGTGTGCTTGGTTCTATGATGAGGAAGTCATCCAAGTAGTGAATGACGGCGTGACACCTAATAATGTTCAGGAGCAGCCAGCATAGAGTTTCCGCGAAAATATCAAACAGTTTAGGGCTGCTTCTGGACCCAAAAGTGAGTCGCGTTGGCAAATAGTATCTGTTTCGCCATTTAACACTGTGCAAGTGCCAAAGTGATAGGTGCATGGGCAGTAATTTGAATGCGTTGGTAATGTCTGTTTTACTAAGCCAAGCGTTGCTACCAGTTGAAATGATGGTTTGTATAGCGTCGTCTATTTTTACGTATTGTAGTGAGAATTCGTCTGCGGGAATGAGTGCGTTGATGCTAGGGACAAAAGAAGAGTGCTGTGCCGATGAATCAATAATCATACGCTTTTTATTTGAATATTTGTGTACAGCTATACCAATAGGGTTAGTGCGCCAGGAGGAAAACGGTGAGGAGGTGAAGGGGCCGATCATGAAACCTTGTGCTACTTCTCTGGAGAGGAGAACGTCCGTGGCCTCCGGGTCTAGGCAGGCTGATAGGAGATTGGGGCATTCCAGTATCCCTGAGGGAATGGCCACGAGACCCGTGAGAAAGCCCTGGGTAAAACCGGTTATCAAATACTCCACCAGATGTTTACTTGGATGATTTTTTAAATAGAAAGCCAGGTTGTCGATATTAACGTCGGTTAGTCATTTGTTAGGGGACAACCTGGCCGGGCACATGGTCTTTGTGTGTGCCCTGAAACAGATAGAGCAGATGTGCAACAGTCTACAAGCGCTGAAGCTGCAGGAATCTGCATTGAAGTTGTTGCACACCTGAGCCTTCCCTAAAAAGGAGATGGGCCTCCCCAGTTTATCCCGCTGTCCGCCTTCCTGTTTAAGGTGAGGAGTGGAAGAGGATTGAGGGGTGGGGGTGGATGGGTCGGCCATAGAAGGGCACAAATCGGCCAAGTGGGTAGAGGAATTGCATATGGCGCAGGACGGGGGCCTCAGACCAGTGAAATGGCGACAGAATAGTTCTGTATCCATTTGACACCAGTTAATTCTAACATTAAACTGTTTCAAATGTGTCGCCGCTTTCGCTGATATCTATCTATGGTAATCATAAAAAGATGAGCCCCCGTACTTGACGCCCAAATCCACAACTTTATGGAGATAGAGGTCCAGTTCCTTTCTCCTGTGGGGATATACAGAGCAGATGACATCACGGTATATCCCGAAGGCTAACACGAAATTGTGAATCGACAATTTCTTGTTGAGCCTTGGGTCTCTGGTTTTAATTTTGGCGAGATATCGCCAAAATTATAAGCCCTGTTCTCCAGTACGTCTTGGGAGGCAATGAGTAATGACACCAGACACACGTCCTTCCCATCTAGGATTTCTTTCCTAATTGAGTCTAGGACGGAGTGAGCTGGTGACACGAAAGGTGACGTGACTGGAGCTGGAGCTGGAGGGGGAAGTGTGGGGACGGGTGCTGGTGCCGTAGGTACCGCCGGGACAGGGGCTTAAGGATCAGGAAGGTTACCTGGGGAGGCTATGGCACTTTCCACCTTGCTTAACCTGCTGTTCAAGGTCTGTAGGTTGGCCAGGATTGGGTGGCAATGCCATAGGGTGTCCTGGGTGGCAATGCCGGCGCCAAAAGGTTGACCTTGAGAGCTTGTGCCTGGCCTAGGCTCAGGGGCTTGGTTGGTTAACAGTCTGTATAATTCCGCCTTTCTGGCCGTAGCAGGAAAGGGGATGCCCCTGAGCCTAAGTTCGGTTGTGATTTTGGGTATAGTCCATGCTCTCAAAGACATAGGGGTAGAAGGGGCGAGAGATACTCCTGGGGATACTGGTCTGATAGGAGTGGATATTATATCCTCATCAGGTACCTCATTCATGGGAGACGTATCTTGCGACATTCTAGAAAATAAATTAAATGAGTTGGATTTAGTAGGGGCGTCTGAGAAAAATTAATTCAAGGGGTGGGGGGGATTGCTCCTGTGAACTGGACTGTAAGGTTAATGCCGAAGCGAAAAACTTAACTTCGATTAGTGACGGATGAGACCCTGCTAATGCCAAGTGGCGGTGAGAGGCTCTATCTATGATTTGGGCGAGGTGAACTACGTTGCCACAGATGTGGTGGCGGGATGTTGGCCTCTCGATGACAGTTAAAAGGTTCAAAAACGTGTGGCCGTGAGAGGTGAGGCCCTGACTATGGCCCTATAGAAGAGCGAATGAGGCGTCTAACTATGATTTGGGCGTTGGGCCGTACCTCCGTGTTGAGGTGGGAGATGGTTAGTAAATGCCTCGTGAGCTAGGTCTGACACCCAGACCCTGTGAGCCAGTTCACGTACCATCTATGGGATAAATTGGCAAATTTTTATGTGATGGTAGGATACTAACCTTGATGGTGATTATACCCGGGGATTTGATCTTTGAGTATATGGAAGACAGGCCCAGCAGTAGTTGATATCGCCGAAGAAGCCTAGGGGGTTTTGAAACAGATGTAGATCTGTGAGCGTGGCGTATGAGCGCCTGATGAATTACTGGGGGCGTAATGAGTGATACGCGAGCGTGGCAAATGACAATGAAGGCTGACTGCGGCCTTGAAACAGAACGGAAGTAAATAAAATACTGAAGTGTGAAAAACAAAAACAAAAAACTATACCTGGATATAAGGCACGAGAACCAGGGTCTAGCGATACATTTTTAGGAGAAGTAAAGCTTGTTTGATGTTTTTTATGATAGAAGAGACCTAAGGGTTTTGAGACAGATGTAAATCTGAGCGAGCGCGACGTATGGGCGTACTATGTGAAGAAGTGAAGTGAAGAGTGGGATAAAATGAACTATACCTGGATTATCAACAAGAATCAGGGTTTTGACACATAAGAAAGAGCAACCAGTTGGTGCTATTGCAAAAAGAGAACCTGTTTTTTTTTTGTTTGTTTTTTATAATTACACAGTGCGATCTGCGGAGAAAAAAGAAAGCTTATTTCACAGGGCTGAGCTTAATTTTGTACGTAAAGGCATAGTATAGTATTGTGCGGATAGTTATTGCGTGGTAACTTCCAAATAAGTGTGCTACTAGCTGCTGCTATAGTTCGGTGCCGGGGAAATACATAATGTGGAATAAGACAGAAAATACACCTAAGAACCTAGGTGGCGATGACAGGCCAAACTGGGTGTGTGATGAAATACAAAGACCGGAGTGAATGAAAGTTTGTGGAAGGTAGTTCTGCTATACAGAAGTGTGGCATGGTTAGAACAGCATGATAACCCCCCCCCCAGGCGGGTGCACGGAAGGGTCGCCTAGATGCCGACGTGAGGGGGACCGCGGGTGGTCCCCTGTAAATTTCCGACATGTGCACTCCGGTCCCTTGATGAGACCACCGTGCGGTGTGGTGGGGACCGGAAAGTAGCGCAGTAACTTACAATTAGGCTGGAGAGCCAAGACCGGACCACCGAAACATGCCGTGCCGCCCAAACGTCGGACACCCGAACCGGAAGTGACGCAGACCTGCAGACACCCGCGAACCGGAAGTGCTTGAACTCGACGGCAGAGGTGAGTAGGGGCTGGGTGTTTAAGTAGGGGACTAACTCCTCCCACAAACGGCCTTTCTATATATATATATTCTCTATTCTCCTATTCTATGCTGCTACAATTATATTAGAATATGGAAGTGAACGGAACTTGTCTTATTCCCCTCTGTGAATTGGAACACTATCTAACTCAGGGGCTGCTACATAAACTATGGGATTTATGGGATATTACACGCCGACCAGGTGAGCTGGATAACATTACCTATATACCGCTGCTACATAAACTATGATATTTATGGGATATTACACGCCGACCAGGTGAGCTGGATAACGTTACCTATATACCGCTGCTACATAAACTATGGGATTTATGGGATATTACACGCCGACCAGGTGAGCTGGATAACATTACCTATATACCGCTGCTACATAAACTATTGGATATTTATGGGATATTACACGCCGACCAGGTGAGCTGGATAACATTACCTATATACCGCTGCTACATAAACTATGGGATATTTATGGGATATTACACGCCGACCAGGTGAGCTGGATAACATTACCTATATACCGCTGCTACATAAACTATTGGATTTATGGGATATTACACGCCGACCAGGTGAGCTGGATAACATTACCTATATACCGCTGCTACATAAACTATTGGATTTATGGGATATTACACGCCGACCAGGTGAGCTGGATAACATTACCTATATACCGCTGCTACATAAACTATGGGATATTTATGGGATATTACACGCCGACCAGGTGAGCTGGATAACATTACCTATATACCGCTGCTACATAAACTATGGGATATTTATGGGATATTACACGCCGACCAGGTGAGCTGGATAACATTACCTATATACCGCTGCTACATAAACTATGGGATTTATGGGATATTACACGCCGACCAGGTGAGCTGGATAACATTACCTATATACCGCTGCTACATAAACTATGGGATTTATGGGATATTACACGCCGACAAAGGTGAGCTGGATAACATTACCTATATACCGCTGCTACATAAACTATGGGATTTATGGGATATTACACGCCGACCAGGTGAGCTGGATAACATTACCTATATACCGCTGCTACATAAACTATGGGATTTATGGGATATTACACGCCGACCAGGTGAGCTGGATAACATTACCTATATACCGCTGCTACATAAACTATGGGATTTATGGGATATTACACGCCGACCAGGTGAGCTGGATAACATTACCTATATACCGCTGCTACATAAACTATGGGATATTTATGGGATATTACACGCCGACCAGGTGAGCTGGATAACATTACCTATATACCGCTGCTACATAAACTATGGGATATTTATGGGATATTACACGCCGACCAGGTGAGCTGGATAACATTACCTATATACCGCTGCTACATAAACTATGGGATATTTATGGGATATTACACGCCGACCAGGTGAGCTGGATAACATTACCTATATACCGCTGCTACATAAACTATGGGATATTTATGGGATATTACACGCCGACCAGGTGAGCTGGATAACATTACCTATATACCGCTGCTACATAAACTATGATATTTATGGGATATTACACGCCGACCAGGTGAGCTGGATAACATTACCTATATACCGCTGCTACATAAACTATGGGATTAATGGGATATTACACGCCGACCAGGTGAGCTGGATAACATTACCTATATACCGCTGCTACATAAACTATGGGATTTATGGGATATTACACGCCGACCAGGTGAGCTGGATAACATTACCTATATACCGCTGCTACATAAACTATGGGATTTATGGGATATTACACGCCGACCAGGTGAGCTGGATAACATTACCTATATACCGCTGCTACATAAACTATGGGATTTATGGGATATTACACGCCGACCAGGTGAGCTGGATAACATTACCTATATACCGCTGCTACATAAACTATGGGATATTTATGGGATATTACACGCCGACCAGGTGAGCTGGATAACGTTACCTATATACCGCTGCTACATAAACTATGGGATATTTATGGGATATTACACGCCGACCAGGTGAGCTGGATAACATTACCTATATACCGCTGCTACATAAACTATGGGATTTATGGGATATTACACGCCGACCAGGTGAGCTGGATAACATTACCTATATACCGCTGCTACATAAACTATTGGATATTTATGGGATATTACACGCCGACCAGGTGAGCTGGATAACATTACCTATATACCGCTGCTACATAAACTATGGGATATTTATGGGATATTACACGCCGACCAGGTGAGCTGGATAACATTACCTATATACCGCTGCTACATAAACTATGGGATATTTATGGGATATTACACGCCGACCAGGTGAGCTGGATAACATTACCTATATACCGCTGCTACATAAACTATGGGATTTATGGGATATTACACGCCGACCAGGTGAGCTGGATAACATTACCTATATACCGCTGCTACATAAACTATGGGATTTATGGGATATTACACGCCGACCAGGTGAGCTGGATAACATTACCTATATACCGCTGCTACATAAACTATGGGATTTATGGGATATTACACGCCGACCAGGTGAGCTGGATAACATTACCTATATACCGCTGCTACATAAACTATGGGATATTTATGGGATATTACACGCCGACCAGGTGAGCTGGATAACATTACCTATATACCGCTGCTACATAAACTATGGGATATTTATGGGATATTACACGCCGACCAGGTGAGCTGGATAACATTACCTATATACCGCTGCTACATAAACTATGAGATTTATGGGATATTACACGCCGACCAGGTGAGCTGGATAACATTACCTATATACCGCTGCTACATAAACTATGGGATTTATGGGATATTACACGCCGACCAGGTGAGCTGGATAACATTACCTATATACCGCTGCTACATAAACTATGGGATTTATGGGATATTACACGCCGACCAGGTGAGCTGGATAACATTACCTATATACCGCTGCTACATAAACTATGGGATTTATGGGATATTACACGCCGACCAGGTGAGCTGGATAACATTACCTATATACCGCTGCTACATAAACTATGGGATATTTATGGGATATTACACGCCGACCAGGTGAGCTGGATAACATTACCTATATACCGCTGCTACATAAACTATGGGATTTATGGGATATTACACGCCGACCAGGTGAGCTGGATAACATTACCTATATACCGCTGCTACATAAACTATGAGATTTATGGGATATTACACGCCGACCAGGTGAGCTGGATAACATTACCTATATACCGCTGCTACATAAACTATGATATTTATGGGATATTCCACGCCGACCAGGTGAGCTGGATAACATTACCTATATACCGCTGCTACATAAACTATGGGATTTATGGGATATTACACGCCGACCAGGTGAGCTGGATAACATTACCTATATACCGCTGCTACATAAACTATGGGATTTATGGGATATTACACGCCGACCAGGTGAGCTGGATAACACTACCTATATACCGCTGCTACATAAACTATGGGATATTTATGGGATATTACACGCCGACCAGGTGAGCTGGATAACATTACCTATATACCGCTGCTACATAAACTATGGGATTTATGGGATATTACACGCCGACCAGGTGAGCTGGATAACGTTACCTATATACCGCTGCTACATAAACTATGATATTTATGGGATATTACACGCCGACCAGGTGAGCTGGATAACATTACCTATATACCGCTGCTACATAAACTATGAGATTTATGGGATATTACACGCCGACCAGGTGAGCTGGATAACATTACCTATATACCGCTGCTACATAAACTATGATATTTATGGGATATTACACGCCGACCAGGTGAGCTGGATAACATTACCTATATACCGCTGCTACATAAACTATGGGATTTATGGGATATTACACGCCGACCAGGTGAGCTGGATAACATTACCTATATACCGCTGCTACATAAACTATGGGATTTATGGGATATTACACGCCGACCAGGTGAGCTGGATAACATTACCTATATACCGCTGCTACATAAACTATGGGATATTTATGGGATATTACACGCCGACCAGGTGAGCTGGATAACATTACCTATATACCGCTGCTACATAAACTATGGGATTTATGGGATATTACACGCCGACCAGGTGAGCTGGATAACATTACCTATATACCGCTGCTACATAAACTATGGGATTTATGGGATATTACACGCCGACCAGGTGAGCTGGATAACATTACCTATATACCGCTGCTACATAAACTATGGGATTTATGGGATATTACACGCCGACCAGGTGAGCTGGATAACATTACCTATATACCGCTGCTACATAAACTATGGGATTTATGGGATATTACACGCCGACCAGGTGAGCTGGATAACATTACCTATATACCGCTGCTACATAAACTATGGGATATTTATGGGATATTACACGCCGACCAGGTGAGCTGGATAACATTACCTATATACCGCTGCTACATAAACTATGATATTTATGGGATATTACACGCCGACCAGGTGAGCTGGATAACATTACCTATATACCGCTGCTACATAAACTATGATATTTATGGGATATTACACGCCGACCAGGTGAGCTGGATAACATTACCTATATACCGCTGCTACATAAACTATGGGATTTATGGGATATTACACGCCGACCAGGTGAGCTGGATAACATTACCTATATACCGCTGCTACATAAACTATGGGATTTATGGGATATTACACGCCGACCAGGTGAGCTGGATAACACTACCTATATACCGCTGCTACATAAACTATGGGATTTATGGGATATTACACGCCGACCAGGTGAGCTGGATAACACTACCTATATACCGCTGCTACATAAACTATGGGATTTATGGGATATTACACGCCGACCAGGTGAGCTGGATAACATTACCTATATACCGCTGCTACATAAACTATGAGATTTATGGGATATTACACGCCGACCAGGTGAGCTGGATAACATTACCTATATACCGCTGCTACATAAACTATGATATTTATGGGATATTACACGCCGACCAGGTGAGCTGGATAACATTACCTATATACCGCTGCTACATAAACTATGGGATATTTATGGGATATTACACGCCGACCAGGTGAGCTGGATAACATTACCTATATACCGCTGCTACATAAACTATGATATTTATGGGATATTACACGCCGACCAGGTGAGCTGGATAACATTACCTATATACCGCTGCTACATAAACTATGGGATATTTATGGGATATTACACGCCGACCAGGTGAGCTGGATAACATTACCTATATACCGCTGCTACATAAACTATGGGATATTACACGCCGACCAGGTGAGCTGGATAACACTACCTATATACCGCTGCTACATAAACTATGGGATTTATGGGATATTACACACCGACCAGGTGAGCTGGATAACATTACCTATATACCGCTGCTACATAAACTATGGGATTTATGGGATATTACACGCCGACCAGGTGAGCTGGATAACATTACCTATATACCGCTGCTACATAAACTATGGGATTTATGGGATATTACACGCCGACCAGGTGAGCTGGATAACATTACCTATATACCGCTGCTACATAAACTATGGGATATTTATGGGATATTACACGCCGACCAGGTGAGCTGGATAACATTACCTATATACCGCTGCTACATAAACTATGATATTTATGGGATATTACACGCCGACCAGGTGAGCTGGATAACATTACCTATATACCGCTGCTACATAAACTATGAGATTTATGGGATATTACACGCCGACCAGGTGAGCTGGATAACATTACCTATATACCGCTGCTACATAAACTATGGGATTTATGGGATATTACACGCCGACCAGGTGAGCTGGATAACATTACCTATATACCGCTGCTACATAAACTATGGGATTTATGGGATATTACACGCCGACCAGGTGAGCTGGATAACACTACCTATATACCGCTGCTACATAAACTATGGGATTTATGGGATATTACACGCCGACCAGGTGAGCTGGATAACACTACCTATATACCGCTGCTACATAAACTATGGGATTTATGGGATATTACACGCCGACCAGGTGAGCTGGATAACATTACCTATATACCGCTGCTACATAAACTATGGGATATTTATGGGATATTACACGCCGACCAGGTGAGCTGGATAACATTACCTATATACCGCTGCTACATAAACTATGGGATATTACACGCCGACCAGGTGAGCTGGATAACATTACCTATATACCGCTGCTACATAAACTATGATATTTATGGGATATTACACGCCGACCAGGTGAGCTGGATAACATTACCTATATACCGCTGCTACATAAACTATGGGATATTACACGCCGACCAGGTGAGCTGGATAACACTACCTATATACCGCTGCTACATAAACTATGGGATTTATGGGATATTACACGCCGACCAGGTGAGCTGGATAACATTACCTATATACCGCTGCTACATAAACTATGGGATATTTATGGGATATTACACGCCGACCAGGTGAGCTGGATAACATTACCTATATACCGCTGCTACATAAACTATGGGATTTATGGGATATTACACGCCGACCAGGTGAGCTGGATAACATTACCTATATACCGCTGCTACATAAACTATGGGATTTATGGGATATTACACGCCGACCAGGTGAGCTGGATAACATTACCTATATACCGCTGCTACATAAACTATGATATTTATGGGATATTACACGCCGACCAGGTGAGCTGGATAACATTACCTATATACCGCTGCTACATAAACTATGGGATATTTATGGGATATTACACGCCGACCAGGTGAGCTGGATAACATTACCTATATACCGCTGCTACATAAACTATGGGATATTACACGCCGACCAGGTGAGCTGGATAACACTACCTATATACCGCTGCTACATAAACTATGGGATTTATGGGATATTACACACCGACCAGGTGAGCTGGATAACATTACCTATATACCGCTGCTACATAAACTATGGGATTTATGGGATATTACACGCCGACCAGGTGAGCTGGATAACATTACCTATATACCGCTGCTACATAAACTATGGGATTTATGGGATATTACACGCCGACCAGGTGAGCTGGATAACATTACCTATATACCGCTGCTACATAAACTATGGGATATTTATGGGATATTACACGCCGACCAGGTGAGCTGGATAACATTACCTATATACCGCTGCTACATAAACTATGAGATTTATGGGATATTACACGCCGACCAGGTGAGCTGGATAACATTACCTATATACCGCTGCTACATAAACTATGGGATTTATGGGATATTACACGCCGACCAGGTGAGCTGGATAACATTACCTATATACCGCTGCTACATAAACTATGGGATTTATGGGATATTACACGCCGACCAGGTGAGCTGGATAACATTACCTATATACCGCTGCTACATAAACTATGGGATTTATGGGATATTACACGCCGACCAGGTGAGCTGGATAACACTACCTATATACCGCTGCTACATAAACTATGGGATTTATGGGATATTACACGCCGACCAGGTGAGCTGGATAACATTACCTATATACCGCTGCTACATAAACTATGGGATATTTATGGGATATTACACGCCGACCAGGTGAGCTGGATAACATTACCTATATACCGCTGCTACATAAACTATGGGATATTACACGCCGACCAGGTGAGCTGGATAACATTACCTATATACCGCTGCTACATAAACTATGATATTTATGGGATATTACACGCCGACCAGGTGAGCTGGATAACATTACCTATATACCGCTGCTACATAAACTATGGGATATTACACGCCGACCAGGTGAGCTGGATAACACTACCTATATACCGCTGCTACATAAACTATGGGATTTATGGGATATTACACGCCGACCAGGTGAGCTGGATAACATTACCTATATACCGCTGCTACATAAACTATGGGATATTTATGGGATATTACACGCCGACCAGGTGAGCTGGATAACATTACCTATATACCGCTGCTACATAAACTATGGGATATTTATGGGATATTACACGCCGACCAGGTGAGCTGGATAACATTACCTATATACCGCTGCTACATAAACTATGGGATTTATGGGATATTACACGCCGACCAGGTGAGCTGGATAACATTACCTATATACCGCTGCTACATAAACTATGGGATTTATGGGATATTACACGCCGACCAGGTGAGCTGGATAACATTACCTATATACCGCTGCTACATAAACTATGATATTTATGGGATATTACACGCCGACCAGGTGAGCTGGATAACATTACCTATATACCGCTGCTACATAAACTATGGGATATTACACGCCGACCAGGTGAGCTGGATAACATTACCTATATACCGCTGCTACATAAACTATGGGATATTTATGGGATATTACACGCCGACCAGGTGAGCTGGATAACATTACCTATATACCGCTGCTACATAAACTATGGGATATTTATGGGATATTACACGCCGACCAGGTAAGCTGGATAACATTACCTATATACCGCTGCTACATAAACTATGGGATATTTATGGGATATTACACGCCGACCAGGTGAGCTGGATAACATTACCTATATACCGCTGCTACATAAACTATGGGATTTATGGGATATTACACGCCGACCAGGTGAGCTGGATAACACTACCTATATACCGCTGCTACATAAACTATGGGATTTATGGGATATTACACGCCGACCAGGTGAGCTGGATAACATTACCTATATACCGCTGCTACATAAACTATGGGATTTATGGGATATTACACGCCGACCAGGTGAGCTGGATAACATTACCTATATACCGCTGCTACATAAACTATGGGATTTATGGGATATTACACGCCGACCAGGTGAGCTGGATAACATTACCTATATACCGCTGCTACATAAACTATTGGATATTTATGGGATATTACACGCCGACCAGGTGAGCTGGATAACATTACCTATATACCGCTGCTACATAAACTATGGGATATTTATGGGATATTACACGCCGACCAGGTGAGCTGGATAACATTACCTATATACCGCTGCTACATAAACTATGGGATATTTATGGGATATTACACGCCGACCAGGTGAGCTGGATAACATTACCTATATACCGCTGCTACATAAACTATGGGATTTATGGGATATTACACGCCGACCAGGTGAGCTGGATAACATTACCTATATACCGCTGCTACATAAACTATGGGATTTATGGGATATTACACGCCGACCAGGTGAGCTGGATAACATTACCTATATACCGCTGCTACATAAACTATGGGATTTATGGGATATTACACGCCGACCAGGTGAGCTGGATAACATTACCTATATACCGCTGCTACATAAACTATGGGATATTTATGGGATATTACACGCCGACCAGGTGAGCTGGATAACGTTACCTATATACCGCTGCTACATAAACTATGGGATATTTATGGGATATTACACGCCGACCAGGTGAGCTGGATAACATTACCTATATACCGCTGCTACATAAACTATGATATTTATGGGATATTACACGCCGACCAGGTGAGCTGGATAACATTACCTATATACCGCTGCTACATAAACTATGGGATTTATGGGATATTACACGCCGACCAGGTGAGCTGGATAACATTACCTATATACCGCTGCTACATAAACTATGGGATTTATGGGATATTACACGCCGACCAGGTGAGCTGGATAACATTACCTATATACCGCTGCTACATAAACTATGGGATTTATGGGATATTACACGCCGACCAGGTGAGCTGGATAACATTACCTATATACCGCTGCTACATAAACTATGGGATTTATGGGATATTACACGCCGACCAGGTGAGCTGGATAACATTACCTATATACCGCTGCTACATAAACTATGGGATATTTATGGGATATTACACGCCGACCAGGTGAGCTGGATAACATTACCTATATACCGCTGCTACATAAACTATGGGATTTATGGGATATTACACGCCGACCAGGTGAGCTGGATAACATTACCTATATACCGCTGCTACATAAACTATGATATTTATGGGATATTACACGCCGACCAGGTGAGCTGGATAACATTACCTATATACCGCTGCTACATAAACTATGATATTTATGGGATATTACACGCCGACCAGGTGAGCTGGATAACATTACCTATATACCGCTGCTACATAAACTATGGGATTTATGGGATATTACACGCCGACC
The DNA here is from genome assembly GCF_905171765.1 of Bufo bufo. Classification (NCBI taxonomy): domain Eukaryota; kingdom Metazoa; phylum Chordata; class Amphibia; order Anura; family Bufonidae; genus Bufo; species Bufo bufo. The sequence continues at coordinate 6,056,052 of NC_053392.1, read as the reverse complement.
AGGTGAGCTGGATAACATTACCTATATACCGCTGCTACATAAACTATGGGATTTATGGGATATTACACGCCGACCAGGTGAGCTGGATAACATTACCTATATACCGCTGCTACATAAACTATGGGATTTATGGGATATTACACGCCGACCAGGTGAGCTGGATAACACTACCTATATACCGCTGCTACATAAACTATGGGATATTTATGGGATATTACACGCCGACCAGGTGAGCTGGATAACATTACCTATATACCGCTGCTACATAAACTATGGGATTTATGGGATATTACACGCCGACCAGGTGAGCTGGATAACGTTACCTATATACCGCTGCTACATAAACTATGATATTTATGGGATATTACACGCCGACCAGGTGAGCTGGATAACATTACCTATATACCGCTGCTACATAAACTATGATATTTATGGGATATTACACGCCGACCAGGTGAGCTGGATAACATTACCTATATACCGCTGCTACATAAACTATGATATTTATGGGATATTACACGCCGACCAGGTGAGCTGGATAACATTACCTATATACCGCTGCTACATAAACTATGGGATTTATGGGATATTACACGCCGACCAGGTGAGCTGGATAACATTACCTATATACCGCTGCTACATAAACTATGGGATATATGGGATATTACACGCCGACCAGGTGAGCTGGATAACATTACCTATATACCGCTGCTACATAAACTATGGGATATTTATGGGATATTACACGCCGACCAGGTGAGCTGGATAACATTACCTATATACCGCTGCTACATAAACTATGGGATTTATGGGATATTACACGCCGACCAGGTGAGCTGGATAACATTACCTATATACCGCTGCTACATAAACTATGGGATTTATGGGATATTACACGCCGACCAGGTGAGCTGGATAACATTACCTATATACCGCTGCTACATAAACTATGGGATTTATGGGATATTACACGCCGACCAGGTGAGCTGGATAACATTACCTATATACCGCTGCTACATAAACTATGGGATTTATGGGATATTACACGCCGACCAGGTGAGCTGGATAACATTACCTATATACCGCTGCTACATAAACTATGGGATATTTATGGGATATTACACGCCGACCAGGTGAGCTGGATAACATTACCTATATACCGCTGCTACATAAACTATGATATTTATGGGATATTACACGCCGACCAGGTGAGCTGGATAACATTACCTATATACCGCTGCTACATAAACTATGATATTTATGGGATATTACACGCCGACCAGGTGAGCTGGATAACATTACCTATATACCGCTGCTACATAAACTATGGGATTTATGGGATATTACACGCCGACCAGGTGAGCTGGATAACATTACCTATATACCGCTGCTACATAAACTATGGGATTTATGGGATATTACACGCCGACCAGGTGAGCTGGATAACACTACCTATATACCGCTGCTACATAAACTATGGGATTTATGGGATATTACACGCCGACCAGGTGAGCTGGATAACACTACCTATATACCGCTGCTACATAAACTATGGGATTTATGGGATATTACACGCCGACCAGGTGAGCTGGATAACATTACCTATATACCGCTGCTACATAAACTATGGGATTTATGGGATATTACACGCCGACCAGGTGAGCTGGATAACATTACCTATATACCGCTGCTACATAAACTATGATATTTATGGGATATTACACGCCGACCAGGTGAGCTGGATAACATTACCTATATACCGCTGCTACATAAACTATGGGATATTTATGGGATATTACACGCCGACCAGGTGAGCTGGATAACATTACCTATATACCGCTGCTACATAAACTATGATATTTATGGGATATTTCACGCCGACCAGGTGAGCTGGATAACATTACCTATATACCGCTGCTACATAAACTATGGGATATTTATGGGATATTACACGCCGACCAGGTGAGCTGGATAACATTACCTATATACCGCTGCTACATAAACTATGGGATATTACACGCCGACCAGGTGAGCTGGATAACACTACCTATATACCGCTGCTACATAAACTATGGGATTTATGGGATATTACACACCGACCAGGTGAGCTGGATAACATTACCTATATACCGCTGCTACATAAACTATGGGATTTATGGGATATTACACGCCGACCAGGTGAGCTGGATAACATTACCTATATACCGCTGCTACATAAACTATGGGATTTTTGGGATATTACACGCCGACCAGGTGAGCTGGATAACATTACCTATATACCGCTGCTACATAAACTATGGGATATTTATGGGATATTACACGCCGACCAGGTGAGCTGGATAACATTACCTATATACCGCTGCTACATAAACTATGATATTTATGGGATATTACACGCCGACCAGGTGAGCTGGATAACATTACCTATATACCGCTGCTACATAAACTATGGGATTTATGGGATATTACACGCCGACCAGGTGAGCTGGATAACATTACCTATATACCGCTGCTACATAAACTATGGGATTTATGGGATATTACACGCCGACCAGGTGAGCTGGATAACATTACCTATATACCGCTGCTACATAAACTATGGGATTTATGGGATATTACACGCCGACCAGGTGAGCTGGATAACACTACCTATATACCGCTGCTACATAAACTATGGGATTTATGGGATATTACACGCCGACCAGGTGAGCTGGATAACACTACCTATATACCGCTGCTACATAAACTATGGGATTTATGGGATATTACACGCCGACCAGGTGAGCTGGATAACATTACCTATATACCGCTGCTACATAAACTATGGGATATTTATGGGATATTACACGCCGACCAGGTGAGCTGGATAACATTACCTATATACCGCTGCTACATAAACTATGGGATATTACACGCCGACCAGGTGAGCTGGATAACATTACCTATATACCGCTGCTACATAAACTATGATATTTATGGGATATTACACGCCGACCAGGTGAGCTGGATAACATTACCTATATACCGCTGCTACATAAACTATGGGATATTACACGCCGACCAGGTGAGCTGGATAACACTACCTATATACCGCTGCTACATAAACTATGGGATTTATGGGATATTACACGCCGACCAGGTGAGCTGGATAACATTACCTATATACCGCTGCTACATAAACTATGGGATATTTATGGGATATTACACGCCGACCAGGTGAGCTGGATAACATTACCTATATACCGCTGCTACATAAACTATGGGATTTATGGGATATTACACGCCGACCAGGTGAGCTGGATAACATTACCTATATACCGCTGCTACATAAACTATGGGATTTATGGGATATTACACGCCGACCAGGTGAGCTGGATAACATTACCTATATACCGCTGCTACATAAACTATGATATTTATGGGATATTACACGCCGACCAGGTGAGCTGGATAACATTACCTATATACCGCTGCTACATAAACTATGGGATATTTATGGGATATTACACGCCGACCAGGTGAGCTGGATAACATTACCTATATACCGCTGCTACATAAACTATGGGATATTACACGCCGACCAGGTGAGCTGGATAACACTACCTATATACCGCTGCTACATAAACTATGGGATTTATGGGATATTACACACCGACCAGGTGAGCTGGATAACATTACCTATATACCGCTGCTACATAAACTATGGGATTTATGGGATATTACACGCCGACCAGGTGAGCTGGATAACATTACCTATATACCGCTGCTACATAAACTATGGGATTTATGGGATATTACACGCCGACCAGGTGAGCTGGATAACATTACCTATATACCGCTGCTACATAAACTATGGGATATTTATGGGATATTACACGCCGACCAGGTGAGCTGGATAACATTACCTATATACCGCTGCTACATAAACTATGATATTTATGGGATATTACACGCCGACCAGGTGAGCTGGATAACATTACCTATATACCGCTGCTACATAAACTATGGGATTTATGGGATATTACACGCCGACCAGGTGAGCTGGATAACATTACCTATATACCGCTGCTACATAAACTATGGGATTTATGGGATATTACACACCGACCAGGTGAGCTGGATAACATTACCTATATACCGCTGCTACATAAACTATGGGATTTATGGGATATTACACGCCGACCAGGTGAGCTGGATAACACTACCTATATACCGCTGCTACATAAACTATGGGATTTATGGGATATTACACGCCGACCAGGTGAGCTGGATAACACTACCTATATACCGCTGCTACATAAACTATGGGATTTATGGGATATTACACGCCGACCAGGTGAGCTGGATAACATTACCTATATACCGCTGCTACATAAACTATGGGATATTTATGGGATATTACACGCCGACCAGGTGAGCTGGATAACATTACCTATATACCGCTGCTACATAAACTATGGGATATTACACGCCGACCAGGTGAGCTGGATAACATTACCTATATACCGCTGCTACATAAACTATGATATTTATGGGATATTACACGCCGACCAGGTGAGCTGGATAACATTACCTATATACCGCTGCTACATAAACTATGGGATATTACACGCCGACCAGGTGAGCTGGATAACACTACCTATATACCGCTGCTACATAAACTATGGGATTTATGGGATATTACACGCCGACCAGGTGAGCTGGATAACATTACCTATATACCGCTGCTACATAAACTATGGGATATTTATGGGATATTACACGCCGACCAGGTGAGCTGGATAACATTACCTATATACCGCTGCTACATAAACTATGGGATATTTATGGGATATTACACGCCGACCAGGTGAGCTGGATAACATTACCTATATACCGCTGCTACATAAACTATGGGATTTATGGGATATTACACGCCGACCAGGTGAGCTGGATAACATTACCTATATACCGCTGCTACATAAACTATGGGATTTATGGGATATTACACGCCGACCAGGTGAGCTGGATAACATTACCTATATACCGCTGCTACATAAACTATGATATTTATGGGATATTACACGCCGACCAGGTGAGCTGGATAACATTACCTATATACCGCTGCTACATAAACTATGGGATATTACACGCCGACCAGGTGAGCTGGATAACATTACCTATATACCGCTGCTACATAAACTATGGGATATTTATGGGATATTACACGCCGACCAGGTGAGCTGGATAACATTACCTATATACCGCTGCTACATAAACTATGGGATATTTATGGGATATTACACGCCGACCAGGTAAGCTGGATAACATTACCTATATACCGCTGCTACATAAACTATGGGATATTTATGGGATATTACACGCCGACCAGGTGAGCTGGATAACATTACCTATATACCGCTGCTACATAAACTATGGGATTTATGGGATATTACACGCCGACCAGGTGAGCTGGATAACACTACCTATATACCGCTGCTACATAAACTATGGGATTTATGGGATATTACACGCCGACCAGGTGAGCTGGATAACATTACCTATATACCGCTGCTACATAAACTATGGGATTTATGGGATATTACACGCCGACCAGGTGAGCTGGATAACATTACCTATATACCGCTGCTACATAAACTATGGGAAATTTATGGGATATTACACGCCGACCAGGTGAGCTGGATAACATTACCTATATACCGCTGCTACATAAACTATGGGATTTATGGGATATTACACGCCGACCAGGTGAGCTGGATAACATTACCTATATACCGCTGCTACATAAACTATGGGATTTATGGGATATTACACGCCGACCAGGTGAGCTGGATAACATTACCTATATACCGCTGCTACATAAACTATGGGATATTTATGGGATATTACACGCCGACCAGGTGAGCTGGATAACATTACCTATATACCGCTGCTACATAAACTATGGGAAATTTATGGGATATTACACGCCGACCAGGTGAGCTGGATAACATTACCTATATACCGCTGCTACATAAACTATGGGATTTATGGGATATTACACGCCGACCAGGTGAGCTGGATAACATTACCTATATACCGCTGCTACATAAACTATGATATTTATGGGATATTACACGCCGACCAGGTGAGCTGGATAACATTACCTATATACCGCTGCTACATAAACTATGGGATATTTATGGGATATTACACGCCGACCAGGTGAGCTGGATAACATTACCTATATACCGCTGCTACATAAACTATGGGATTTATGGGATATTACACGCCGACCAGGTGAGCTGGATAACATTACCTATATACCGCTGCTACATAAACTATGATATTTATGGGATATTACACGCCGACCAGGTGAGCTGGATAACATTACCTATATACCGCTGCTACATAAACTATGGGATTTATGGGATATTACACGCCGACCAGGTGAGCTGGATAACATTACCTATATACCGCTGCTACATAAACTATGGGATATTTATGGGATATTACACGCCGACCAGGTGAGCTGGATAACATTACCTATATACCGCTGCTACATAAACTATGGGATTTATGGGATATTACACGCCGACCAGGTGAGCTGGATAACATTACCTATATACCGCTGCTACATAAACTATGGGATTTTTATGGGATATTACACGCCGACCAGGTGAGCTGGATAACATTACCTATATACCGCTGCTACATAAACTATGGGATTTATGGGATATTACACGCCGACCAGGTGAGCTGGATAACATTACCTATATACCGCTGCTACATAAACTATGGGATTTATGGGATATTACACGCCGACCAGGTGAGCTGGATAACATTACCTATATACCGCTGCTACATAAACTATGGGATTTATGGGATATTACACGCCGACCAGGTGAGCTGGATAACATTACCTATATACCGCTGCTACATAAACTATGATATTTATGGGATATTACACGCCGACCAGGTGAGCTGGATAACATTACCTATATACCGCTGCTACATAAACTATGGGATTTATGGGATATTACACGCCGACCAGGTGAGCTGGATAACATTACCTATATACCGCTGCTACATAAACTATGGGATTTATGGGATATTACACGCCGACCAGGTGAGCTGGATAACATTACCTATATACCGCTGCTACATAAACTATGGGATATTTATGGGATATTACACGCCGACCAGGTGAGCTGGATAACATTACCTATATACCGCTGCTACATAAACTATGGGATTTATGGGATATTACACGCCGACCAGGTGAGCTGGATAACATTACCTATATACCGCTGCTACATAAAGTATGGGATTTATGGGATATTACACGCCGACCAGGTGAGCTGGATAACATTACCTATATACCGCTGCTACATAAACTATGGGATATTTATGGGATATTACACGCCGACCAGGTGAGCTGGATAACATTACCTATATACCGCTGCTACATAAACTATGGGATATTTATGGGATATTACACGCCGACCAGGTGAGCTGGATAACATTACCTATATTCCGCTGCTACATAAACTATGGGATTTATGGGATATTACACGCCGACCAGGTGAGCTGGATAACATTACCTATATACCGCTGCTACATAAACTATGGGATATTTATGGGATATTACACGCCGACCAGGTGAGCTGGATAACATTACCTATATACCGCTGCTACATAAACTATGGGATTTATGGGATATTACACGCCGACCAGGTGAGCTGGATAACATTACCTATATACCGCTGCTACATAAACTATGGGATTTATGGGATATTACACGCCGACCAGGTGAGCTGGATAACATTACCTATATACCGCTGCTACATAAACTATGGGATATTTATGGGATATTACACGCCGACCAGGTGAGCTGGATAACATTACCTATATACCGCTGCTACATAAACTATGGGATTTATGGGATATTACACGCCGACCAGGTGAGCTGGATAACATTACCTATATACCGCTGCTACATAAACTATGGGATATTTATGGGATATTACACGCCGACCAGGTGAGCTGGATAACATTACCTATATACCGCTGCTACATAAACTATGGGATTTATGGGATATTACACGCCGACCAGGTGAGCTGGATAACATTACCTATATACCGCTGCTACATAAAGTATGGGATTTATGGGATATTACACGCCGACCAGGTGAGCTGGATAACATTACCTATATACCGCTGCTACATAAACTATGATATTTATGGGATATTACACGCCGACCAGGTGAGCTGGATAACATTACCTATATACCGCTGCTACATAAACTATGGGATATTTATGGGATATTACACGCCGACCATGTGAGCTGGATAACGTTACCTATATACCGCTGCTACATAAACTATGGGATTTATGGGATATTACACGCCGACCAGGTGAGCTGGATAACATTACCTATATACCGCTGCTACATAAACTATGATATTTATGGGATATTACACGCCGACCAGGTGAGCTGGATAACATTACCTATATACCGCTGCTACATAAACTATGGGATTTATGGGATATTACACGCCGACCAGGTGAGCTGGATAACCTTACCTATATACCGCTGCTACATAAACTATGGGATTTATGGGATATTACACGCCGACCAGGTGAGCTGGATAACATTACCTATATACCGCTGCTACATAAACTATGATATTTATGGGATATTACACGCCGACCAGGTGAGCTGGATAACGTTACCTATATACCGCTGCTACATAAACTATGGGATTTATGGGATATTACACGCCGACCAGGTGAGCTGGATAACATTACCTATATACCGCTGCTACATAAACTATGGGATATTTATGGGATATTACACGCCGACCAGGTGAGCTGGATAACATTACCTATATACCGCTGCTACATAAACTATGGGATATTTATGGGATATTACACGCCGACCATGTGAGCTGGATAACGTTACCTATATACCGCTGCTACATAAACTATGGGATTTATGGGATATTACACGCCGACCAGGTGAGCTGGATAACATTACCTATATACCGCTGCTACATAAACTATGGGATTTATGGGATATTACACGCCGACCAGGTGAGCTGGATAACATTACCTATATACCGCTGCTACATAAACTATGGGATTTATGGGATATTACACGCCGACCAGGTGAGCTGGATAACATTACCTATATACCGCTGCTACATAAACTATGGGATTTATGGGATATTACACGCCGACCAGGTGAGCTGGATAACATTACCTATATACCGCTGCTACATAAACTATGGGATTTATGGGATATTACACGCCGACCAGGTGAGCTGGATAACATTACCTATATACCGCTGCTACATAAACTATGGGATATTTATGGGATATTACACGCCGACCAGGTGAGCTGGATAACATTACCTATATACCGCTGCTACATAAACTATGGGATTTATGGGATATTACACGCCGACCAGGTGAGCTGGATAACATTACCTATATACCGCTGCTACATAAACTATGGGATTTATGGGATATTACACGCCGACCAGGTGAGCTGGATAACATTACCTATATACCGCTGCTACATAAACTATGGGATTTATGGGATATTACACGCCGACCAGGTGAGCTGGATAACATTACCTATATACCGCTGCTACATAAACTATGGGATTTATGGGATATTACACGCCGACCAGGTGAGCTGGATAACATTACCTATATACCGCTGCTACATAAACTATGGGATATTCATTTATTTCTTTGTGTATGCTCCTGGATCTATCACTATTTTAAATTTATTGCTATTTTTTATTCATTGCTATTTTTTATTGCTGGTCATTATTTTAGCTATTTTCCTGATTTTAGTTAATAAACACGTACTCCACTTGTAAGGCCCCTTTCACACGGGCGAGTATTCCGCGCGGATGCGATGCGTGAGGTGAACGCATTGCACCCGCACTGAATCCGGACCCATTCACATCAATGGGGCTGTGCAGATAAGCGGTGATTTTCATGCATCACTTGTGCGTTGCGTGAAAATCACAGCATGCTCCTCTTTGTGCGTTTTCCAAGCAATGCAGGCCCCATAGAAGTGAATGGGGTTGCGTGAAAATCGCAAGCAAGTTCGGATGCGGTGCAATTTTCACGCACGTTTCTAGGAGACGATGGGGGTGGAGACCCGATCATTATTATTTTCCCTTATAACATGGTTATAAGGGAAAATAATAGCATTCTGAATACAGACTGCATAGTACAATAGCGCTGGAGGGGTTAAAAAAATAATAATAATATAACTCCCCTTAATCCACTTGTTCACACAGCCGGCATCTCTTCTGTCTGCCTTCTGTGCTGTGCACAGGAAAAGGACCTGTGGTGACGTCACTACGCTCATCACATGGTCCGTCCCCATGGTAACAGATCATGTGATGGACCATGTGATGAGCGCAGTGCCGTCATCAAAGGTCCTATTCCTCAAAGAAGAAGACAGAAGAGAAGCCGGCTGTGCGAACCAGTGGATTAAGGTGAGTTAAATTATTTTTATAAATTTTTAACCCCTCCAGCCCAACCTCGCCCGTGTGAAAGGGGCCTTAGATCCTATTGTAGCCATACTGAGAGTGGGGGGTAGGGTGTAAAGTAACACCATATACAGTAAACAATGTATACCACGGTCAATAGACCAAACCAAATCCCTTTAGGGGTCTCTATCTAATATTACAATATATATCTTTATTTCATCATTCTTAAAACATAAGTGTAATAGAAAAAAATATGATTATAATTGTCATTGTGCAGCGGGGTTTTATATCTACTGAACTAGTAGTAATTACCAGCGGCAACCAAGGGATCCTGTCCCCTTATTCAGTAATTGTAGACCCCTATTCAGGTGTTATATTTATATTTCTGTGCAGACAGGTTGATGTCAATCGTTAGTGAGGATAGATAGATTGCATGGAGTCTGGCAGGGATTTGGGTATCTTACTATATTGGATCAGCCCAGCAGTCTGTCTGTGCGCGGCCGGCTTGGCGTTCACCAGAGTCAGGCGCAGGCAGTGTAGTCAGCGGTACTGAGGTTAATACTGCAATGTACACCATTAGTCCATCCTTTTGTGTGTACTTGCAACCTTAATGTATGGCACTGACCCCTGCGTGCTTCCACTCCTACTAGTACCCCACTTCCCCTGACGAAGCCACGCAGTGGCGAAACATGTCGGGAGGGGTGTTACAGTCTAGCGCTTAACTTTTAGACAGTTTTGCAGCAAGGAGTTCCATTGTAGCTAACGAAGCAGCTTAGGGCAAGTTAGAATCGGTGTGTGAATAGTGGATAGGTATATAGGGAATGAGTAAACAGCCGCGACTGGGGTTAATATAGCAGCATAAGCTAATCTCAGCCAATGGAGGGGAAGCGCGCAGGGGTCAGTGCGATACATTAAGGTTGCTATTCATTTGTAACTATATGCAAAAAAGAGGAGCGCTAACGATGTTGCATATATATATATATATATATATATATATATAATATTGTTATATATCATGTTAGTCTAGTATACTGTATATTGTACAGTCGTGGCCAAAAGTTTTGAGAATGACACAAATATTAGTTTTCACAAAGTTTGCTGCTAAACTGCTTTTAGATCTTTGTTTCAGTTCTTTCTGTGATGTAGTGAAATATAATTACACGCACTTCATACGTTTCAAAGGCTTTTATCGACAATTACATGACATTTATGCAAAGAGTCAGTATTTGCAGTGTTGGCCCTTCTTGTTCAGGACCTCTGCAATCCGACTGGGCATGCTCTCAATCACCTTCTGGGCCAATTCCTGACTGATAGCAACCCATTCTTTCATCATCACTTCTTGGAGTTTGTCAGAATTAGTGGGTTTTTGTTTGTCCACCTGCCTCTTGAGGATTGACCACAAGTTCTCAATGGGATTAAGATCTGGGGAGTTTCCAGGCCATGGACCCAAAATGTCAACGTTTTGGTCCCCGCGCCACTTAGTTATTACTTTTGCCTTATGGCACGGTGCTCCATCGTGCTGGAAAATGCATTGTTCTTCACCAAACTGTTGTTGGATTGTTGAAAGAAGCTGCTGTTGGAGGGTGTTTTGGTGCCATTCTTTATTCATGGCTGTGTTTTTGGGCAAAATTGTGAGTGAGCCCACTCCCTTGTATGAGAAGCAACCCCACACATGAATGGTCTCAGGATGCTTTACTGTTGGCATGACACAGGACTGATGGTAGCACTCACCTTTTCTTCTCCGGACAAGCCTTTTTCCAGATGCCCCAAACAATCGGAAAGAGGCTTCATCGGAGAATATGACTTTGCCCCAGTCCTCAGCAGTCCATTCACCAGACTTTCTGCAGAAGATCAATCTGTCCCTGGAGAGAAGTGGCTTCTTTGCTGCCCTTCTTGACACCAGGCCATCTTCCAGAAGTCTTCGCCTCACTGTGTGTGCAGATGCGCTCACACCTGCCTGCTGCCATTCCTGAGCAAGCTCTGCACTGGTGGCACTCCGATCCCACAGCTGAATCCTCTTTAGGAGACGATCCTGGCGCTTGCTGGACTCTTTCTTGGACGCCCTGAAGCCTTCTTAACAAGAATTGAACCTCTTTCCTTGAAGTTCTTGATGATCCTATAAATTGTTAAATGAGGTGCAATCTTAGTAGCCACAATATCCTTGCCTGTGAAGCCATTTTTATGCAACGCAATGATGGCTGCATGCGTTTCTTTGCAGGTCACCATGGTTAACAATGGAAGAACAATGATTTCAAGCATCACCCTCCTTTTAACATGTCAAGTCTGCCATTTTAACCCAATCAGCCTGACATAATGATCTCCAGCCTTGTGCTCGTCAACATTCTCACCTGAGTTAACAAGACGATTACTGAAATGATCTCAGCAGGTCCTTTAATGACAGCAATGAAGTGCAGTGGAAAGTTTTTTTTGGGATTAAGTTAATTTTCATGGCAAAGAAGGACTATGCAATTCATCTGATCACTCTTCATAACATTCTGGAGTATATGCAAATTGCTATTATAAAAACTTAAGCAGCAACTTTTCCAATATTTGTCATTCTCAAAACTTTTCGCCACGACTGTACATTGTTCTGTCTTTCAAGTAGTTGAGTTGCCTACAGTACTTGAGTTGAAATGTCTGTCTTTCCATAGTGCTAGCTGGGGGGGGGGGGGCAGTCATCCATCCCTGACAAAACCGTTTATAGATACAAAGCAATTGTCTCCTGTATAGTATTATTATTATTATTATTATTTTTTTACATTATTTATACTCCATAAGGCAACCTTTTTAAATGCATTCATTGACCTACAGTACGTTTTAGAAATGATCATATAATAATTAGTATTTAGTATAATATAGATAATGTGATAATAATATATATAAATATCAATACTATGCTAATTATTTGTATTAGTAATAATAAGGATGATAATTTCTAATAATTGTAATATTATCATCCTTGGTTTGGAGTATGGTATAGACTCAGACCTGGACAGATGTAGCAGAGGGCTGCGTGCTTTCCTTTGCGTAGAGGGGGATGGGCAGACAAAGCCGTCCTTTGGTACAGACGTGCAGGGAAACAAAAGATGTTTCCACAAACTAATTTACATTCTCCAGCGTCTCGCTAATTCGGAACTATGACACGCGGAGCGCAATAGTCTGCACACCCTAATGTACCTCACTATTAAAGTAATGTGGCCTGTTGTTTCTAACCAAATACTGTAAATCATGGAAATACAGTAGTCCCCAATATTAAAAAACAAAAAACTAAACAAATATAAAAGGAGTGGACTTTATTGATGACCAATAACAATATTTAATATGAATATAGATATTTTATTTAGAACTGCAGATAGTAACAAATGTAAAGTGGTAACATCTCCATAGTAAGTAAAGGATAACCTAGATTTATTAGCATTTTATAACACAACATGATTTACAAGCCTCTCCAATCAGATAGAATTAACAGACATGTACACAAAATGTATTATGAATATAGATATTTTATTTACAGTATATACAAAAACATTACTTTCCACTTGCTTCTCCCGTCTTTCAATAACTATTGGCGACACTGTATATAAATTGTTGCAGGTTTCCGCAGTCAGCCGGGTATACCAATACTTTCTTATTGCTTCGATGAGTTCTTCTTTGTTTGTAGGCTTTGCCTCCTTTCTAATATAATTTTTCATCAGTGCCCAAACTATTTCAATGGGATTTAGGTCCGGTGATCTGAATAAGAAAAAAAATAAAAATTATTATATATAATAGTCATTAAATCTTTAAACATTATTAAATACCTTACAGAACCGAACCATGGATAATTTTATACTAGATATGTGTACAGATCTGTATAGAATTTAGAGTATACAGTATATAGCTAATATTAGTTACTTTAATACTGTAGACAGAGTACAGTACTGTATGTGTCAATGTGCAGATGTTCATATGGGTGTTGTACTAATAATGTAGTGTACAATACATTACAGTAATAATGTGTGTGAACTTTAAATCAGTGCATTGTTTTATTCGAAATGCACTGTACAGTACTTACTCGGGAGGTGTTTTCACCCAATGTACACCATTTTCTTCTATAAATGCTTCGGGTCGTTATCTTGAAACAGTCTGTGCCCTGATGGCCAGTGGTTAGTGATATAGGGCACTACGGCTTTAAAGATTATGTCGTCCTGGAAAAATTTCTTGTCCATAATACCTGACTCCAATCAGACATCAGAATAACTCCCTGGATCAACGACCCCTCTCTAGTCCATAGTCTCACTGCTCTTACCGTAAAGAGTCCATAGTCTCACTGCTCTTACAGTATAGAGTCCATAGTCTCACTGCTCTTACAGTAAAGAGTCCATAGTCTCACTGCTCTTACAGTATAGAGTCCATAGTCTCACTGCTCTTACAGTAAAGAGTCCATAGTCTCACTGCTCTTACAGTATAGAGTCCGTAGTCTCACTGCTCTTACAGTATATAGTCCATAGTCTCACTGCTCTTACAGTAAAGAGTCCATAGTCTCACTGCTCTTACAGTAAAGAGTCCATAGTCTCACTGCTCTTACAGTATAGAGTCCATAGTCTCACTGCTCTTACAGTATATAGTCCATAGTCTCACTGCTCTTACAGTAAAGAGTCCATAGTCTCACTGCTCTTACAGTAAAGAGTCCATAGTCTCACTGCTCTTACAGTAAAGAGTCCATAGTCTCACTGCTCTTACAGTAAAGAGTCCATAGTCTCACTGCTCTTACAGTATAGAGTCCATAGTCTCACTGCTCTTACAGTAAAGAGTCCATAGTCTCACTGCTCTTACCGTAAAGAGTCCATAGTCTCACTGCTCTTACAGTATAGAGTCCATAGTCTCACTGCTCTTACAGTAAAGAGTCCATAGTCTCACTGCTCTTACAGTAAAGAGTCCATAGTCTCACTGCTCTGACAGTAAAGAGTCCATAGTCTCACTGCTCTTACAGTAGTGTCCATAGTCTCACTGCTCTTACCGTAAAGAGTCCATAGTCTCACTGCTCTTACAGTAAAGAGTCCATAGTCTCACTGCTCTTACCGTAAAGAGTCCATAGTCTCACTGCTCTTACAGTATAGAGTCCATAGTCTCACTGCTCTTACAGTAAAGAGTCCATAGTCTCACTGCTCTTACCGTAAAGAGTCCATAGTCTCACTGCTCTTACAGTATAGAGTCCATAGTCTCACTGCTCTTACAGTAAAGAGTCCATAGTCTCACTGCTCTTACAGTATAGAGTCCATAGTCTCACTGCTCTTACAGTATAGAGTTCATAGTCTCACTGTTCTTACAGTAAAGAGTCCATAGTCTCACTGCTCTTACAGTAAAGAGTCCATAGTCTCACTGCTCTTACAGTAAAGAGTCCATAGTCTCACTGCTCTTACAGTATAGAGTCCATAGTCTCACTGCTCTTACAGTAAAGAGTCCATAGTCTCACTGCTCTTACAGTAAAGAGTCCATAGTCTCACTGCTCTTACAGTAAAGAGTCCATAGTCTCACTGCTCTTACAGTATAGAGTCCATAGTCTCACTACTCTTACAGTAAAGAGTCCATAGTCTCACTGCTCTTACCGTATATAGTCCATAGTCTCACTGCTCTTACAGTAGAGAGTCCATAGTCTCACTGCTCTTAGAATAAAGAGTCCATAGTCTCACTGCTCTTACAGTAAAGAATCTATAGTCTCACTTCTATTACAGTAAAGAGTCCATAGTTTCACTGCTCTTACAGTAAAGAGTCCATAGTCTCACTGCTCTTACAGTAAAGAGTCCATAGTCTCACTGCTCTTACAGTAAAGAGTCCATAGTCTCACTGCTCTTACAGTAAAGAGTCCATAGTCTCACTGCTCTTACAGTAAAGAGTCCATAGTCTCACTGCTCTTACAGTAAAGAGTCCATAGTCTCACTGCTCTTACAGTAAAGAGTCCATAGTCTCACTGCTCTTACAGTAAAGAGTCCATAGTCTCACTGCTCTTACAGTAAAGAGTCCATAGTCTCACTGCTCTTACAGTAAAGAGTCCATAGTCTCACTGCTCTTACAGTAAAGAGTCCATAGTCTCACTGCTCTTACAGTAAAGAGTCCATAGTCTCACTGCTCTTACAGTATAGAGTCCATAGTCTCACTGCTCTTACAGTAGAGTCCATAGTCTCACTGCTCTTACAGTAAAGAGTCAATAGTCTCACTGCTCTTACCGTATAGAGTCCATAGTCTCACTGCTCTTACAGTAAAGAGTCCATAGTCTCACTGCTCTTACAGTAAAGAGTCCATAGTCTCACTGCTCTTACAGTAAAGAGTCCATAGTCTCACTGCTCTTCCAGTAAAGAGCCCATAGTCTCACTGCTCTTACAGTAAGGAGTCCAAAGTCTCACTGCTCTTACAGTAAAGAGTCCATAGTCTCACTGCTCTTCCAGTAAAGAGTCCATAGTCTCACTGCTCTTACAGTAAAGAGTCCAAAGTCTCACTGCTCTTACAGTAAAGAGTCCAAAGTCTCACTGCTCTTACAGTAAAGAGTCCATAGTCTCACTGCTCTTACAGTAAAGAGTCCAAAGTCTCACTGCTCTTACAGTAAAGAGTCCATAGTCTCACTGCTCTTACAGTAAAGAGTCCATAGTCTCACTGCTCTTACAGTAAAGAGTCCATAGTCTCACTGCTCTTACAGTATAGAGTCCATAGTCTCACTGCTCTTACAGTATAAAGTCCATAGTCTCACTGCTCTTACAGTAGAGAGTCCATAGTCTCACTGCTCTTACAGTAAAGAGTCCATAGTCTCACTGCTCTTACAGTATAGAGTCCATAGTCTCACTGCTCTTACAGTAAATAGTCCATAGTCTCACTGCTCTTACAGTATAGAGTCCATAGTCTCACTGCTCTTACAGTATAGAGTCCATAGTCTCACTGCTCTTGCAGTAAAGAGTCCATAGTCTCACTGCTCTTACAGTAAAGAGTCCATAGTCTCACTGCTCTTACAGTATAGAGTCCACAGTCTCACTGCTCTTACAGTATAGAGTCCATAGTTTCACTGCTCTTACAGTAAAGAGTCCATAGTCTCACTGCTCTTACAGTAAAGAGTCCATAGTCTCACTGCTCTTACAGTAAAGAGTCCATAGTCTCACTGCTCTTACAGTTCAGAGTCCATAGTCTCACTGCTCTTACAGTAAAGAGTCCATAGTCTCACTGCTCTTACAGTAAAGAGTCCATAGTCTCACTGCTCTTACAGTATAGAGTCCATAGTCTCACTGCTCTTACAGTAAAGAGTCCATAGTCTCACTGCTCTTACAGTAAAGAGTCCATAGTCTCACTGCTCTTACAGTAAAGAGTCCATAGTCTCACTGCTCTTACAGTAAATAGTCCATAGTCTCACTGCTCTTACAGTAAAGAGTCCATAGTCTCACTGCTCTTACAGTATAGAGTCCATAGTCTCACTGCTCTTACAGTAAAGAGTCCATAGTCTCACTGCTCTTACAGTAAAGAGTCCATAGTCTCACTGCTCTTACAGTATAGAGTCCATAGTCTCACTGCTCTTACAGTAAAGAGAATAGATGATGGGAGTGATCTCTGTACTGCCCCCTGATATATTTATACATAGTAATTAGATCTCCCCTCAGTCGTCATTTTTTCTAAAGTGAATAACCCTAATTTTGATAATCTTTCAGGGTACTGTAGTTGCCCTATTCCAGTTATTACTTTAGTTGCCCTCCTCTGGACCCTCTCCAGCTCTGCTATGTCTGCCTTGTTCACAGGAGCCCAGAACTGTACACAGTACTCCATGTGTGGTCTGACTAGTGATTTGTAAAGTAGTAGGAATATGTTCTCATCACGGGCATCTATGCCCCTTTTGATGCAACCCATTATCTTATTGGCCTTGGCAGCAGCTGCCTGACACTGGTTTTTTCAGCTTAGTTTGCTGTTTATTAAAATTCCTACATCCTTTTCCATGTCAGTGTTACCCAGTGTTGTACCATTTAGCATGTACGGGTGACTTGCATTATTCCTTCCCATGTGCATAACCTTACATTTGTGAGTGTTAAACCTCATCTGTCACTTATCTGCCCAAGCCTGCAATCTATCCAGATGCATCTATAGTAGTATACTGTCCCCTGTAGTATATATACAGTATACTGTCCTCTGTAGTATATATACAGTATACTGTCCTCTGTAGTATATATACAGTATACTGTCCTCTGTAGTATATATATACAGTATACTGTCCTCTGTAGTATATATCCAGTATATTGTCCTCTGTAGTATATATACAGTATATTGTCCTCTGTAGTATATATACAGTATACCGTCCTCTGTAGTGTATATACAGTATACTGTCCTCTGTAGTGTGTATATATACAGTATACTGTCCTCTGTAGTGTATATACAGTATACTGTCCTCTGTAGTATATATATACAGTATACTGTCCTCTGTAGTGTATATATACGGTATACTGTCCTCTGTAGTATATATACAGTATACTGTCCTCTGTAGTGTGTATATACAGTATACTGTCCTCTGTAGTGTATATATACAGTATACTGTCCTCTGTAGTGTATATACAGTATACTGTCCTCTGTAGTGTATATACAGTATACTGTCCTCTGTAGTGTATATACAGTATACTGTCCTCTGTAGTGTATATACAGTATACTGTCCTCTGTAGTGTATATATACAGTATACTGTCCTCTGTAGTGTATATATACAGTATACTGTCCTCTGTAGTGTATATACAGTATACTGTCCTCTGTAGTGTATATATACAGTATACTGTCCTCTGTAGTGTATATACAGTATACTGTCCTCTGTAGTGTATATATACAGTATACTGTCCTCTGTAGTGTATATACAGTATACTGTCCTCTGTAGTGTATATACAGTATACTGTCCTCTGTAGTATATATATTCACAGTATACTGTCCTCTGTAGTATATATACAGTATACTGTCCTCTGTAGTGTATATATACAGTATACTGTCCTCTGTAGTATATATACAGTATACTGTCCTCTGTAGTGTATATACAGTATACTGTCCTCTGTAGTGTATATACAGTATACTGTCCTCTGTAGTATATATACAGTATACTGTCCTCTGCATTGTTAATTACTTTACACAGTTTGTCATCTGAAAAAATTGATACTTTACTATGCAAGCCTTCTACAAGATCATTAATAAATATAATGAAGAGAATAGGGCCCAATACTGACCCCTGAGGTACCCCACTAGTGACAGCGACCCCCCCCCCTAATACTGACCTCTGAGGTACCCCACTAGTGACAGCGACCCCCCTAATACTGACCCCTGAGGTACCCCACTAGTGACAGTGACCCAATCTGAGTATGTACCGTTAATAACCACCCTCTGTTTTCTATCCCTCAGCCAGTTACTTACCCACATACAGACTGTTTTCTCCCAGTTCGAGCATTCTCATTTTATATACTAACCTTTTATGTGGTACAGTGTCAAATGCTTTGGAGAAGTCCAGATATACGACATCCATTGATTCGCCGCTGTCAAGTCTAGAACTTACCTCCTCATAGAAACTGATTACATTAGTTTGGCATGACCGATCCCTCATGAAACCATGCTGATATGGCGTTATTTGCTTATGTCCGTTGAGATGCTGTAAGATAGCATCTCTTAGAAAACCTTCAAACAGTTTACCCACAACAGATGTTAAACTTACCGGCCTATAGTTTCCAGGCTCTGTTTTTGGACCCTTTTTGAATATTGGCACCACATTTGCCATGCGCCAATCCTGTGGGACATTCCCTGTCAGTATAGAGTCCGCAAATATCAGAAATAAGGGTCTGGCTATGACATTACTTAATACTCTTAGGATACGGGGGTGTATGCCATCTGGTCCTGGCGATTTGTCTATTTTAATCTTTTTAAGTTGCTGATGTACTTCTTCCTGGGTCAGACAGGAATTCATCTGCTTTATACACCAATCAATGATTGTCTTTTAAAGTACATTTAAAATGTTTATTTCCTTTACTTTTACAGCGATCAACAACTTGATTAAAGAAATGAAAAAAGTGCAGCGGGAGCAGCGCGAACGAATGAAGAAGTTGAGGGCGCTGCATTTGAAAAAAATAAGGGAGCTGAAGCTCCAATTCTCACACGAGCTCACCCTAATGGAGGAGGCCAACCATAAGGACCTGGATGGACTGATCCAAAAGCTGAAAAAAATTCAAAATTTACCATAATTTTTTTCATTTGTTTTTTTGGGCTTCTGTTATTTATGTTATTAATATTTTTCTTTATTTAAAGATTGTTTTATTTAACTTTATTGTTCTATAAAATTTGTTGTGTTTTGTTTTATTGTAACCAATGGGGTTACAGTACGGACAATTTAGTCTGGGGCAAAGTAATAATTCATGTCTGCTATCCATACATACATGTTACAGACATTGTAGTGTGATGTAACCACTTTAATTTGTGCCATAATCATTTAAGGATCAATCCTTATGCGGGCGCCGTGGCCACCTGCTTTGTGTGGCTGCATACACCCACGGCTAATGTCTGTGACCGTCAGTAATAACGATGGTGGACATTTAACCCATAAGATGTAGGGGTCACTTGTTAACTATAACAATACAAGCAATACGAATCTTTTAGCAATAGTCTTGGATTCGAAATGCGACTAATTATTGCATTGCATAGCAAATATTATCGCATTGCGATTACAACTTAGGCGATTTTGATAATGGTGGTATTGGGAGAATTAACGGTCGGATAACAAATATAGTACTATAGCTAAGAATAGTGGACTATAAAAGTTGTATTCGCAATGCGGTTAATAATAATAATAGTAAATATTATCGCATTACAAATTAGCGCTGCTAGATTCCATATTCGTTAACTTCGTTAATTCTAGCAAGTTGACCCATGCCATTAGAGACCCAGCAGCAGCCTCAAGTTAAAATCGCAATGCGATTAATATAACTTAAATTAATCGCATTGCGATTTCAACTTAAACCTGGTTTACTAAATTACTTTCAATTAACGAGGACAACGAATATATTTATTAGTCAAAACGAAATTTTCTCCATCTTCGCTAAATTCAAGAAAGCCGACCATTGTAAACCAGTTACAAGTTAAAATCGTTATGCGATTTATTCAAGTTATATTATTCGCAATGCGATTGCAACTTGATTCTCAAATCCGACAGTACATTCTAGCATGGAGGCGTTCCCATGGTGATGGGGACGCTCCATGCGCACATAGAGGCGGCAACGGGCACTGACTTGAGCGGGCACAGAGCAGGGAATCATCTCTTAAAAGTACCGCCTTTTGAAAAGCTCAGGTAATAAAAAAAAACTAATATTCGAAAAACCGAATATATAGCACTATATTCGAAATATTCGCGAATTAGCGAAGTGCCGATATTCGATTAAAAAAAATTCGCTATTCTAATATTCGCGCTCAACACTATTAATTAGGTGTTGTGCAGCGCCCCACTGGCCTCCTGTCGATTAACCTTTTAATCCCCTTTCTACTAGCATTCAATTATTTACTCAGGGGATGAAGTGGTGAGATCGGTTATTTACAGTTCTGTATGGTACTTTCTATGGTTCAGTTCAGCGCCTCTGTTTTTTTAATTATTCATAATTAAAAATCAAATTATTCATTTTAATTTATAAAGATACGAGGATTGTGTTTGCAGTGATCTACCAGCGCTGCACCGACCTTCCCCGTGTGTAGTGTGTCTGCCAGCCTTAGGATGTGCAGTGGGTGAGGCTGGTGGTCACAGGTCATGGCTCTGCCAGCGCTCCAGGGCACAGGATTACTGCTGGAGACCCTTTCACTGCTGGTGCCCTGGAACAGCTGTACTCCCCTTTGTATGGTTCCATTCAGCGCTTCTCGTTGTTTTAATTATTCATAAATTAATCCTGAAAATGGGGCAAATTTGGACTGGCGATCAGTTTACAGTACTTTATGCAGGACTTCTGTAATGGAATAAGCCTTGCCACCTACAGTACTCCTATATTTACTGTATAGCGCACGGGAACTAACTAACTGACTGTAGTTCCATGCGCCATCTGGTGTTCACAAACCATCATTACACCCTGAATTTTCTCAATGGCTATTTACGCGATTCGGGTTTGCTAATTGAATTGGAAATCGCTTTGCGCTGCTGCGATTCTGAAGGGAGCGCTAGCGATGCTATATCTGTATATAAACTCACCCACCCTCGTATTGCTGTAAAATCTGTATATATCGATCCTTTGTACAGCGGCCGTGTTTCGATTCCGCGGTGAAACTGGCGTCTCACGTGATGCTCCGTCATGTGACTTGTGTATCAGAGCTTGTGGTTCTGTCACGTGATGTCACAAAATGGTGATGAATGAAGCGTGGGTAGAAAGGATGTTGAATAAATCGTAAATAGAAATATTTCTTGATCCTGCAATCCTTTTTAAATATGGCAAACACTGTGTGCGGGTAGTGGTGGGGAGTTGCAATCTCTAATCATGCCAGACGCGTTTCGAGGTCTTCTAACCTCTTCCTCAGTGGCCATACTGAGAGTCTCATTGTAACGGGGTTCCGAAGGTGCACTCGGTCCCCCATCGCCCGCAGAACTGTTGCTTAGCTTTGGGAATGAGGATCTGTGTTTGACCTCATTCCCAGGACGGCTTTACTAGATGGGTGGCTCCCTGCTCCTAGTCTGCCTTGAGCGCCGAGCTGATCACTCGGTGCTCGACTGGTTGGCCTGTCGGTCATGTGACGCTGGCCACGTCACATGACCCTCACTCCCCAATATAAATACAGGCAGCCTGCTGGCCACAGGTTGCCTGTTAATTTAGGTTCCACCTGTGATTTGGTCTTTCCTGGCGTACTTACCTCCTGCTGAATTCCTGACGATCCTCTGCCTGCTCCTTGTGTACTTTGCTGCTCTCCTGGTATTTGACCCCGGCCTCCTCCTGACGATCCTCTGCTGACTCCTTTGGTACTTCACGTCTTTCCTGGTATTTATGACCCCGGCTTCTCCTGACATTTCTCTGCTTGCTCCATTTGTACTTTGTAGCTTTCCTGGTATTGACTCGGTCCGTTCACGTCCTGTTGTTTGTCTGTCTGTCATCCCTGCACTTATTCCAAGTTAGGGATTGCCGTCCAGTTGTCCCCTGTCATTAGGACTTGCAAGGCAAGTAGGCAGGGCTAGGGGTAAGGGTGGAGCGCAGTGGTCACTTCCCTTCCCCCTGTGTGTGTGTGTATGTGACCGTTACAGATTAACAGGCCCAATAACCACTGTATTATGAATCCTCTGGTGACCCTGACTGACCATGTCTCTAATCTGACGCAGAGGGTGCAGGAGTTAGGGGAAAAACTCAGTTCTTTTGAGTTAGGGCAAGGTTCTTCCACTCCTCAGGCCTCCAGTCCGCATTTTGAGCTCCAGATTAAGCTCCCAGAACCCTTTTCTGGAGACAGGAAGAAGTTTCTCTTTTTTAAGGAGAGTTGCAAACTTTACTTCCGTTTGCGCCCTGTGTCCTCTGGCCCCGAGAGTCAACGTGTGGGCATTATCATTTCCCGATTACAGGGTGATCCCCAGGACTGGGCGTTCTCTTTACCTGCTGGCGCCAGTTGTTTATATTCTGTGGAGGGGTTCTTTCAGGCCCTGGGTACCCTCTATGATGAACCAGACAGGGCTCTAGTAGCCGAGACGGCTCTAAAGGCACTGGTTCAGGGCAATCTACCAGCGGAGGATTATTGCACCCAATTCAGAAGGTGGTGTGTCCCCTCAGGATGGAACGAACCAGCCCTGAAGAGTCAGTTCAGGTCAGGTCTGTCTGATAAATTAAAGGATCTTCTGGTCAGTTATCAACTTCCAGAGACCTTAGAGGAGATGATGACCCTTGTTGTCCGACTTGACCGACGGGTTAGAGAGAGACAACAGGAACAACAGTTCTCTTCCCAGATGGTGGTCCAGCCAGAGGCCTATCCCAGAGACAATGCTGAGGTCTCCACCGAGGAACCCATGCAGGTTGGCATGACCCGAGGGAATCTTCGCCGCAGACGTGGAGAATGCTTTTACTGTGGAGATCCTGACCATTGGATCAACCAGTGTCCTAAGAAGGTCCTCTCTGTCAAGTCTCCTAAGGCAAGGCAACCTAAAGACCAGGTACACCCTGAATTTTCTAAATGTAAGCTTTCGGTACCCATTACGATTTCTCTGGGAGTAGATAAATGGCCGGGAAAGGCCTTTATTGATTCTGGCTCAGCAGCTAGCTTTATTGACTCTGAGTATGCTGTAAGATTGGGTATTCCTATGTTTGCCTTACCAACTCCTATCCATGTCATGGCTATTGATGATACTTCTCTTATTGGTGGTACGGTGAGCTTATGTACCTCAGAGATTTCTCTAACCGTGGGTGTGTGCCACTCAGAGAGATGTTTGCTTCTAGTCCTGGAGAGGGGGCCAAGTTTCCTAAAGGACGAATTTATAATCTTTCTATGCCTGAACGCAAGGCCATGGAAGATTATATTAAGGAGAGCCTTGATAAAGGGCATATTAGACCTTCTGTCTCTCCTATGGGGGCGGGGTTTTTCTTCGTTAAGAAAAAAGATGTTGGTCTTAGGCCATGTATCGATTACCGGAGATTAAAT
Organism: Bufo bufo; assembly: GCF_905171765.1. Taxonomy (NCBI): domain Eukaryota; kingdom Metazoa; phylum Chordata; class Amphibia; order Anura; family Bufonidae; genus Bufo; species Bufo bufo. The sequence goes on along the minus strand of NC_053392.1, from coordinate 6,030,950 downwards.
AAAATCACTGTCCAGAATAGATACTCCCTCCCATTGATTCCGGATTTATTTAACCAGGTTCTGGGGGCAACCTGGTTTTCCAAAATTGACCTGAAAGGGGCATACAATCTAATCCGAATCAAGGAGGGAGACGAATGGAAGACGGCGTTCAATACTCCGGTAGGACACTTTGAATATCAGGTGATGCCTTTTGGACTCAGCAATGCCCCAGCTGTGTTCCAAAACTTCATGAATGACATTCTTAGGGAGTTCTTAGTTAAATTTGTTATTGTCTATCTTGACGACATTTTGATATTCTCTCCTGACTTCGAATCCCATGTGTCTCATGTTAAACAAGTAGAGGTGTTGAGGGAGAATCAGCTATCCGCTAAACAAGAGAAATGTGTCTTTGGTGTACAGGAGATTCTGTTTCTAGGGCATGTTCTGACTCCTCACGCCTTCAAGATGGATCCTAGTAAGGTACTAGCAGTTAAGGAATGGGTAAGACCTTCATCCTTAAAGGCCTTACAACGGTTCTTAGGTTTCGCCAATTACTATCGTAAATTTATTATGAATTTTTCCGTAATTGCTAAACCGTTGACCGACCTTACTAAGAAAGGGTCGGATTTGGAGAATTGGTCTACTGAGGCCATTTCTTCATTTGAAAAATTAAAAAAGGCATTTAGTAGCGCTCCCATTCTGATCCAGCCTGATCAGGAGAAACCTTTTATTGTGGAGGTGGATGTGTCCGAAGACGGCGCAGGAGCAGTCCTTTCAAAAGGTCCTGCTAGCCTCACTAATCTGAGACCATGTGCCTTCTTCTCCAGGAAATTCTCTCCCACGGAGAGAAACTACGACATAGGGAATAGGGAGCTGCTGGCCATTAAATGGGCATTTGAAGAGTGGAGGCATTTTCTGGAGGGGGCAAGGCATTGTGTAACTGTTGTCACTGACCATAAAAACCTTATGTTTCTCGAGTCTGCTAAGAGGTTGAATCCCCGTCAAGCCAGATGGGCTCTGTTTTTTACTCGTTTTGATTTTTCCATCACGTTCAGGTCGGGAAGTAAAAATGTGAAGGCGGACGCATTATCTCGGAGCTTCCAGGCTTTTCAACCTACTGAGGTACCACCTGAATCCATCCTACCAGCAAAAATCTTCTTAGAAGCTCTTACCCAGGATATCTCAGCTCGCATTAGGTCTGAACAACATCTGGCACCGGTGTCCACCCCAACAGATAAGTTGTTTGTTCCTGTACAATTTCGTCTCCAGCTGTTGGGTGAGTGTCACGATTCTGCCTTTTGTGGACATCCGGGTGTTGAGGGCACTAAGGATCTGGTTTCTAGATCTTATTGGTGGCCCACTCTAACTAGGGATGTCAAGTCCTACGTGTCAGCCTGTGAGGTTTGTGCAAGGTCTAAGACACCTAGGACTCGCCCTGCTGGTAACCTATGACCCCTACCCATTCCCAGTAGACCCTGGTCCCATATCTCGATGGACTTTATAACTGACCTACCGCCGGCGGAGGGTAAGACTGTAGTTTGGGTAGTGGTCGATAGGTTTAGCAAGATGGTCCATTTCATTCCCCTGTCTAAACTCCCGAATGCCAAAACCCTGGCGTCTATTTTTGTGAAAGAAATTGTTCGATTGCATGGTATCCCGGAAAATATTGTTTCTGACAGGGGTGTGCAGTTTGTGTCCAAATTCTGGAGGGCCTTCTGTCAAAAATGTAAAATTTCATTGTCTTTTTCCTCTGCCTACCACCCTGAGAGTAATGGGCAGACTGAACGCCTTAATCAGTCTGTCGAACAATTCTTGAGGTCGTATGTTGCTGATGACCAGCAATTATGGGTGATATTTCTTCCATTGGCTGAATTTGCTTTGAATAACCGTGTCAATTCTTCTGCTGGGGTTTCACCTTTCTTTTGTAACCATGGTTTCCATCCCCGTTTTCATTCTGGGTCATCCGTCGCCTCCTCTAACCCTGAGGCGGATAGGCTCTGCTCTAAACTGTGCACAGTTTGGGCCTGGGTTTAATCGAACTTAGAAAAGGCTCAAAGTTCTCAGAAACTCAAGGCCGATAGGAGACGTTCAAGGGGGGTGAATTTTCAGGTTGGCGATAAGGTATGGTTGTCCTCCAAGAATCTCTCTCTTAAGGTAGATTCTAAAAAGTTTGCTCCTCGTTTTATTGGACCATATAAAATCACGGAGGTGATTAACCCGGTATCTTTTAGGTTGGAGCTGCCCGAGTCATTCCACATTCATAATGTGTTCCATAAGTCTCTACTTAAAACATATTTTGAACCGGTAGTACCATCAAAAGCCTCGCCTCCGCCGGTTCTTGTTAATGATGCTGTCGAGTATGTGGTGTCTAAAATAGTGGATGTCAGGAAGGTGCGTAATTCCTTGCAGTACCTGATTCACTGGAAGGGGTATGGACCTGAAGAGAGATCTTGGGTACCTGCCAGGGAAGTTCATGCTCCTAGACTTGTTCGAAAATCTTATTTAGAACACCCTGAAAAGCCATCGCCTGAAGTCTTGGGTCCGGTGGCCCCTCGTAAAAGGGGGGGTACTGTAACGGGGTTCCGAAGGTGCACTCGGTCCCCCATTGCCCGCAGAACTGTTGCTTAGCTTTGGGAATCAGGATCTGTGTTTGACCTCATTCCCAGGGCGGCTTTACAAGATGGGTGGCTCCCTGCTCCTAGTCTGCCTTGAGCGCCGAGCTGATCACTCGGTGCTCGACTGGTTGGTCTGTCGGTCATGTGACGCTGGCCACGTCACATGACCCTCACTCCCCACTATAAATACAGGCAGCCTGCTGGCCACAGGTTGCCTGTTAATTTAGGTTCCACCTGTGATTTGGTCTTTCCTGGCGTACTTACCTCCTGCTGAATTCCTGACGATCCTCTGCCTGCTCCTTGTGTACTTTGCTGCTCTCCTGGTATTTGACCCCGGCCTCCTCCTGACGATCCTCTGCTGACTCCTTTGGTACTTCACGTCTCTCCTGGTATTTATGACCCCGGCTTCTCCTGACAATTCTCTGCTTGCTCCATTTGTACTTTGTAGCTTTCCTGGTATTGACTCTGTCCGTTCACGTCCTGTTGTTTGTCTGTCTGTCATCCCTGCACTTATTCCAAGTTAGGGATTGCCGTCCAGTTGTCCCCTGTCATTAGGACTCGCGAGGCAAGTAGGCAGGGCCAGGGGTAAGGGTGGAGCGCAGTGGTCACTTCCCTCGCCCTGTGTGTGTGTGTGTACGCGACCGTTACACTCATCTACCCTCCATTTATACCCTTTTCTTAAGGGAACCCACCAACACCCGATATGGATCTCTTAAAGGGACAGACCATCCCATTATAATTCAGCATAATTTCACCTTATTTTTTTGCTTTTCTTTAGTTAATTGATGAGTCCACATATTAATTCTTATACAATCAATAGAATTTCTGATTATCTATAAAAGCAACAAAAACGCATCTGCGTTATTGATGCGGTTTTCATGCATTTTTTCTTCTTTTTGTGTGTTTTTGTTGTTTTTCATCAGTTTACCACACTTTTATTGCTGTGTACAATTTATGATTAAAATACATATAAAATGATCAATAAAAAAAATTGTAACCATACAAAAATTATACCCATACAGAGATAGTGTCCATATAAAAGTAAATGTGACATTACAAAAAATAGGTGATCACATCCTTAAGATGTCTAGACAAGAATCAAGACGCATCTATGAATTTGATACTTTACAACGGGGAGGCCTAAATTCAGATTTTAAATTATATGGATTTCTCTAGATATATGGGAGGGTCCCGCTCTAATGGAACATCGTGTGTCAGGCTGTTTTACCAGCACCACGATCTTCCCTCGGGGTGGGACCCCTCCAGTCATACTCCTAGCAACCATCATCAATCAAAACCCACAGGTTTTAATTTTAATTCTATTTTTATTATTTTTATATTTCTTATCCATATTGAAGATACTAACTTCCTTTTTTTACAACTATTGGAGAAAAATCCCTACAAATAAATCTTTACATAGACATTTACTTTTATATAGACACTATTTCTTGTATTGTCACATCTACTTTTTTATGGACACCATCTCTGTATGGTTATCATTTTTGTATGGTTACAATTTTTTTAAATTGATTATTTTACATGTATTTTAATCATAAATTGTACACAGCAATGAAAGTGTGGTAAACTTCTGAAAAACAAAAACAACGCACAAAAAGAAGAAAAACCGCATCAATAACGCAGATGCATTTTTGTTGTTTTTATAGATAATCTCAGAAATTCTATTGATTGTATAAGAATTAATATGTGGACTCATCAATTAACCAAAGAAAAGCAAAAAATAAGGTAAAATTATGCTGAATTATAATGGGATGGTCTGTCCCTTTTAAGAGATCCATATCGGGTTATGGTGGGTTCCCTTAAGAAAAGGGTATAAATGGAGGGTAGATGAGACTCTCAGTATGGCCACTGAGGAAGAGGTTAGAAGACCTCGAAACGCGTCTGGCATAATTAGAGATTGCAACTACCTGCACACAGTGTTTGCGATATTTAAAAAGGATTACAGGATCAAGAAAGATTTCTATTTACGATTTATTTAACATCCTTTCTACCCACGCTTCATTCATCACCCTTTTGAGACATCACGTGACAGAACCACAAGCTCCGATACACAAGTCACATGACGGAGCATCACGTGAGACGCCAGTTTCACCGCGGAATCAAAACGACACGGCCGCTGTACAAAGGATCGATATATACAGATTTTACAGCAATACGTGGGTGAGTTTATATACACCACGAGGGACGTCTCTGGTGGGGACGCTGAAGCAACTATAAAGTGAGTATAGCTATTCATGATTACTTGCAAGTAAAGTAAGATATTTAGAATTTAAAGGATTGCTGATTTTTCCTATATGCGATTATATGGATGGACAGATCGAAAGGAGCGCCTTTGATGGTAGAATTTAGATTCCATTGGGAAACCTTTTTTCCTGTCTGACGCTTTTTCAAGAATATCGTCCAGTGCAGTGCCAAATACCCGATCACCCTCGCATGGCAAGGAACATAATTAATTTTTAGATGCTGTATCGCCAGACCAGGACCTTAACCAGATCGCTCTGCGAGATGCGTTGGATAGGGCGACTGTTTTTGCTGATAACTTTACCATATCAGCCGAGGCATCTGCCAGGAAATTGGAGGCTTGCTTTAACATTGGGATGGAAGCCAGAATATCCTCCCTGGGTGTACCGGCCTCAATGTGTTCTTCCAACTGTCCCAACCACAAGGACAAGGTCCTGGCTGTATAGGTTGCCGAGATTCCAGGTCTTAATATGGCAGTGTAGGACTCCCAAGTTTTTTTAAGGAGCGACTCGCACTTCTTATCCATGGGATCTTTAAGCAACCCTAGATCTTCAAAGGGTAATGCTGATTTTTTGGAGATCCTAGCCACAGGGGCGTCGACTTTAGGAGTTTTGTACCGGGTAGCTGAGTCTTCTTCCGCAAATGGGTATTTCCTTTTGAACATTCTGGAAGCGGCTTGTCTTTTTTCAGGTTCTTTCCATTCATTTTGGATCAGGGTCTTTATATTATTATGGACCGGGAATACTCGCCTTTTCTTGTCCGTAAGGCCCGCGAACATCTGGTCTTGAACCGATAATGGCTCTTTAGGTTCTTCCAAGTTGATAGTGGATTTTATGGTTCTTAATAGAGACTCTGTCTCCTCAATAGAACATAGAGGTCTTCCCGAGGCATCCTCAGAAATATTAGAATCTATGTCAGAAGAAATTTCACCCTCATCTATGTCAGAAACCTGTTCCACCACTGAGACATTTGAAGTGTAGGGTTTGGACGGGAGGGCGGATAGCTTAGCCTCTACAGCTGCACCGACCTTCTCTTTTATCATGGTCCTTAAGCTCTCAACAAGGGAAGGGGTTTCCTCCGAGACTACTCTGTTGCAGCATTTTTGACATAAAGGTTTTTTGGAAGAGCCAGAGAGCGCCTTTTTACAAATGGCACATTTCCTTTTCAGGGACGGTTCCCCTTTAATGATTTCTCTCCCCTAGGAGACATAAGCCAGACAGCATTGTTGCAATAAGTATTTGTTTTTTAGCAGAAACTGCCACCTTAGGCCTCTTTCACACTTGCGTTGTCCGGATCCGGCATGTACTCCACTTGCCGGAATTACACTCCGGATCCGGAAAAACGCAAGTGTACTGAAAGCATTTGAATGCTTTCAGTGTTACTATGGCACCCAGGACGCTATTAAAGTCCTGGTTGCCATAGTAGTAGTGGGGAGCGGGGGAGCGGTATACTTACAGTCCGTGCGGCTCCCCGGGCGCTCCAGAATGACGTCAGAGCGCCCCATGCGCATGGATGACGTGTCCAATGCGATCACATGATCCATGCGCTTGGGGCGCCCTGACGTCACTCTGGAGCGCCCCAGGAGCCGCACGGACGGTAAGTATGCTGCTCCCCCGCTCCCCGCTACACTTTACCATGGCTGCCAGGACTTTAGCGTCCCGGCAGCCATGGTAACCATTCAGAAAAAGCTAAATGTCGGCTCCGGCAATGCGCCGAAACGACGTTTAGCTTAAGGCCGGATCCGGATCAATGCCTTTCAATGGGCATTAATTCCGGATCCGGCATTGCGGCAAGTGTTCCGGATTTTTGGCCGGAGCAAAAAGCGCAGCATGCTGCGGTATTTTCTCCGGCCAAAAAACGTTCCGTTCCGGAACTGAAGACATCCTGATGCATCCTGAACGGATTTCTCTCCATTCAGAATGCATTAGGATAATCCTGATCAGGATTCTTCCGGCATAGAGCCCCGACGACGGAACTCTATGCCGGAAGACAAGAACGCAGGTGTGAAAGAGCCCTAAAAGAGGCCAGGTGCATAATAGTGCTGAATTACACCCCAATCATAACCTATAGGGAGGAGGCTTACTGAGCTAGAGGGCCTGGAGACATCTGTGTGTTTTCTGGAGGTATCGCTCTCCTCCTGCAGAGACATGCTGCCAGGAGATATACACAGTACTGCTGCACGAGGAACACTGAGACGCCGGTGTTCCTCATTTACTTCCTGGTAGGCGCGATGACATCAGCGCCCCGCCCCCAGCGTGCAGACGCCCACGCTCCGACGTCATTGCGGCAGGTCAGGAGGCCGATGGGAGCGTTCCCAGGCCCCAAGAACGCTCCCCTTACCACAGATCTGCCGGACCCACCAGAACACGGGACGGAAAGCCTGGGGTTTCCGGCACACTCCGGATTTACACCAAGAGGAGGGAGGAGCTTTCCTCACTTGCCCTGCGCCCCCTCCTCCTGCAGTGGCCCTCCGGCAAGCCGGGAATACAAGCCAACAAAGGCCCTGCGCAAACGCTGATCCACAATCCTGCTCTTCAGAGGGACAGGAAACAACTGGAGAGGTAAGAGGGAGGGGGCCTTTTATTGGCTGATCTCACAGTTGTTTCCTGTCCCTGAGAAGGCAGGATATCCTCCAGGTGGTGCCGTTGTGGAGGCGTGGGGAAAAAATGTATTCTCCTGTGTTGTGTAAGAAGAGGATTTGAGAATCCATTTTACTGCTCTTAGACCTTTAGTATGGTGAATTGATGTATACAAACTGCATACATCAAAAGTCACTAATAGATCTTCCCCATGTACCATAAGATCCTTGATTTGCCTCAGAAAATGACCAGTATCTAGTAAAAAAGATGGTGTCTGTTTAGTTACAGGTGTAAGGACTTTTTCTAACAGGATTGCTGGTGGTGACGAGATAGAATTGCTGATTCTACAGCAGAGAGAGGAGCGGACCTCCACTAATGGCCGAGCTCTGAGAGCGGAGAAGAGCACTGCCACCAACAGAGAGATGGAGGAGGAGACCACCGACTGCAGAGAGAGGAGTGGACCTCCACTAATGGCCGAGCTCTGAGAGCGGAGAAGAGCACTGCCACCAACAGAGAGATGGAGGAGGAGACCACCGACTGCAGATAGAGGAGCGGACCTCCACTAATGGCTGAGCTGTGAGAGCGGAGAAGAGCACTGCCCCAACAGAGAAATGGAGGAGGAGACCACCGACTGCAGAGAGAGGAGCGGACCTCCACTAATGTCCGAGCTATGAGAGCGGAGAAGAGTACTTCCCGCAACAGAGAGATGGAGGAGGAGACCACCGACTGCAGAGAGAGGAGTGGACCTCCACTAATGGCCGAGCTCTGAGAGCGGAGAAGAGCACTGCCCCCAACAGAGAGATGGAGGAGGAGACCACCGACTGCAGAGAGAGGAGCGAACCTCCACTAATGGCCGAGCTGTGAGAGCGGAGAAGAGCACTGCCACCAACAGAGAGATGGAGGAGGAGACCACCGACTGCAGAGAGAGGAGCGAACCTCCACTAATGGTCGAGCTGTGAGAGCAGAGAAGAGCACTGCCCCCAACAGAGAGATGGAGGAGGAGACCACCGACTGCAGAGAGAGGAGCGGACCTCCACTAATAGCCAAGCTGTGAGAGCGGAGAAGAACACTGCCCCCAACAGAGAGAAGGAGGAGGAGACCACCGACTGCAGAGAGGAGTGGACCTGCACTAATGGCCGAGCTGTGAGAGCGGAGAAGAGCACTGCCCTAAACAGAGAGATGGAGGAGGAGACCCACTGACTGCAGTGAGAAGCGGACCTCCACTAATGGCCGAGCTATGAGAGCTGAGAAGAGCACTGCCCCCAACAGAGAGATGGAGGAGGAGACCACCAACTGCAGAGAGAGGAGCGGACCTCCACTAATGGCCGAGCTGTGAGAATGGAGAAGAGCACTGCCCCCAACAGAGAGATGGAGGAGGAGACCACCGACTGCAGAGAGAGGAGCGGACCTCCACTAATGGCCGAGCTGTGAGAATGGAGAAGAGCACTGCCCCCAACAGAGAGATGGAGGAGGAGACCACCGACTGCAGAGAGGAGCGGACCTCCACTAATGGCCGAGCTGTGAGAGCAGAGAAGAGCACTGCCCCCAACAGAGAGATGGAGGAGGAGACCACCGACTGCAGAGAGGAGCGGACCTCCACTAATGGCCGAGCTATGAGAGCTGAGAAGAGCACTGCCCCCAACAGAGAGATGGAGGAGGAGACCACCGCCTGCAGAGAGAGGAGCGGACCTCCACTAATGGCTGAGCTATGAGAGCGGAGAAGAGCACTGCCCCCAACAGAGAGATGGAGGAGGAGACCACCGACTGCAGAGAGAGGGGACTCCCAACTGACACCCATCATAGGACATTACAGGAGAAGGTACAAGAGGAGAGGATTACAACTCCCAGCATGTCCAGCCAGTTATTAAGTGATATCAGAGGACATTACAGGAGGAGGTAGAAGAGGAGAGGACTACAACTCCCAGCATGTCCAGCCTGTTATTATGTGATATCAGAGGACATTACAGGCGGAGGTAGGAGAGGACTACAACTCCCAGCAGGTCCAGCCTATTATGTGATATCAGAGGACATTACAAAAGGAGGTAGGAGAGGACTACAACTCCCAGCATGTCCAGCCTGTTATTATGTGATATCAGAGGACATTACAGGAGGAGGTAGGAGAGGACTACAACTCCCAGCATGTCCAGCATGTTATTATTGAATAAATATGTACTCTGCACACCTAGGATCCAGATTACCATACTAGTGTTCTCGCTTCCTAATCTCCACTCTGTGACTTTCCCCCATCCCCTTTTTTCCTTCAAGTTACTGATGGGAAATCCTTCCTTCAATCTCTCTTTTCTACTCTTTTTATTTTTAACAGATTATCAGATATACTGGAATTTTCTGTGACCACATTGTATATATATCTCTCTAGACCCCGCTGAGGAAGGTCGTATTAGAGACGTCCGGGAATTAGTTCTCATGTGGCTATACACTAATGATGTACAGATGATAATCTGCAAAAAGAATAAAATGTAAAAATTCTTTGCACAAATTTTTTTTTTTGGGAGTGCCGTGGATTAACTTTACACTGTTCAACCACTCTCACAGGCACCCACACTGGATCCTAGGTGTGCAGAGTACATATTTATTCAATTGGTTACTACCTGCTACTCGAGCACCCAATGTCCAATAATACCTTCTTTTACGATGAAGAAACCTCATCGAATATTATTTCACAGATACAATTATCAAGCGATTTCCTACAAATTCCAGCGCAAGAGTGGAAGACAAGGGATCTTTCCTGTGATCAACGTCGACTAACTTCATTGGAATTACACTGTAGCACCCTTACAGAGTACCACAAATGTGGCCGTATCCCGAGGGGCCTACGATCACACCTTAAACCAACACTCTTAAAAAAAGATAACGATTTTTGCGACTGATTTGAACAGATCTTGAATAAATTTAAAATATTAGAAAAAGAACTGGATCGCACATCCTCAATCCTATGCTTTTATCTAACTGCTTCTCAGCATAATTAACATCGCTTCTCAGTGTAATTTATCGTACACCTACCCCTATGCTGCAAGCTGTACATAAGGCTTTTACATGTACTGTAGAATCTATGCTCTTTCCCCTCCTGGTATCAGCACTCCTCCCCATTCGGCCCAGGTGCTTTTAATTAGCAGGAGTCTGCCTAAGGGTATATATTCCTACCTCTCAGTTGGAGTTCCTGAGAGTATGTGATAGGGTGAGTTCCATACCTGTTCACATGGTGAGAGTATGTGACGAGGTTGGTCCCACACCTGTTGACATGGTGCAGTACTGCGCTGTTGCTCTTGTGCTGTCCTGGTGGGTTGGTGGGACCTTGGTGGCTCTGTCAGACAGCGGGGGCTGTTTGACTGCTGGGTCCCGCTGCCTGCTGGGGTGGTGCTGTTGCGTCGGTTGTCGCCGTGCAGTTCTGCGCCAAATTTAGAATAGGGTCCTATTCAAAGAGGCAACCTTGTCGCGGTGAGTGGGCCTATGATTTTTGATCAAATTGTATACTAATGCCTCATGTATAGCATGCAGTATAGGTGTAGGTATACGATAAATTACACTGAGAAGCGATGTTTATTATGCTGAGAAGCAGTTAGATAAAAGCATAGTTGAGGATGTGCGATCCAGTTCTGTTTCTTATATTTTACAGATCTTGAATAAATGTTCACTGGATTTAATACTCCTCACAATTGAGAAGTCACACCAAACAATCTCGGAACTGACAAAACAAATCCAAACAACTGAACAACAATTACTGACCACATTACCCACAGAAGAGTGGACAACCATAAAAGACAAGACCACCAAACAAACGGAAGACTTCAGAAAACGTACGGAAGAAACAAGAAGATTCAAATTCATAAGGGACGCCGAGGACTACAGACTGAACAAAGTCTACAGGTGGCGGGACCCGAACTTCGTCGTACCAAGGGGTTATCACCAACACTACTACTGCCAAGGAGCCAGCACGTCAGGCTCAGAAAGTGATAGATCTACCAGACCATCTCGTTTTTTAGGCCGTGGACGAGGCCGGTACAGACCAGGCAGAGGAAGACACGTTGGGGCAGGAAAAAGAGAAGAGGACGCACGGATACAGACGCGCTCCCAGGTGTGATAGACAATTTAGTCATTAACATTCCCTCTGTGACACTCTCCCCAGCCCAGACAACAGTACTCCAAAAGAGCCTTACATTTTGTCCTTCCAGTCCACTAAACACTTTCCTTCTTGAACAAGAGATGCAGAGATTCTATAGAACCATTAGACTAAAAGCTCACTTTTCTAATACCAACAATCACATCAATATTAACTCCTCCCCTCATAACCCCCTGGCACTACAAACACTAGGACTTAGGCTCGAGAGTACATATATGCCACCGAGGTCCTATCATCCCGTTGAGACCTATATTGCATTCACACAAAAATCTATTCAAGAAGTCCTTGATATGCATCAACAAGGTAAATTCCGCCACACCAATAATCTCTCCCCTGAAGAAATAGTAGCAATCAACTCCCTCCAGACACATAAGGAGATCATTTACAAACGGCAGACAAAGGTGGAGCCATTGTGGTATGAAGTGATGTCGCAACTATTTGACCAACAGACGTATGAGCCAATACAGTCAAATCCCACATCGGCAATTGCGCTCAAGATCCATAGAGTACTTGACCATTACAAATCAATTGATATAATTGATGACAATACAGTCACCTTTCTAACTAAGCAACATCCCATTACTCCAGTTTTTTACATACTCCACAAAAATCTACAGAACCCACCAGGACGACCGATTGTAGCATCCACTGATTCTATCCCATCACCATTATCTATTTTCCTAGACCGCATACTAACACCATTCACTAGAATCTCACACTCATTCATTCTAGACACCAATGATTTCATCACAAAACTTCGGAATGTTACAGTGACATCAGACACCTTACTCGTAAGCATGGACCTCTATCTCACATGAGAAGGGCATTGAAGCAGCCAAATCACTCTTAACATCACATTCCAAATTGTCAGTACTAGAAACGGAATTTTGCATACAGCTCTTGTCACTTGTTCTCCAGAGAACTGTTTTCTATTTGGTGACCAATACTATGTCCAGAAACGGGGGACCGCGATGGGAGCCAACATGGCACCGCCTTACGCTAATTCCTATATGACTGACTTTGACATTAAATATTTATACACCCACCTGCTATACCGACACCATGCGAAAATTTGGCTACGATTCATAGACGACATTTTCCTTATATGGGAAGGACCCAAATATCTCTTAGAATCCTTCTACAATGATCTTAACGGTATATATCCCGAATTAGGCTTCACTGTACACATTGACGACAAAGAAGTCAGTTTTCTTGACACATTGGTACAAAAGGACCCCAAAGACCAGCTTCAATTCGATCTGTGCACCAAACCAACCGATAGAAACAGCCTACTGCATTACTCTAGCTGTCATCCTAATACCACCAAAAGAGCAATATGTAAAAAACAAAGTGTAGCAGCACAACGGAAAAACGGGTAAATACCGTTCCTAATGTGGTGGTGCCAGCCGTGTCGGGAGTCAGTCCTGAACTGCCCCAAATATAGGTAGACTTGTAAAGAAAACCGCAGCGCTCTCTAGTCATGAATGTTCACCAGCAAAATGCGACGTTTCGACCTGTGTGGTCTTTTTCAAGCAACTGACAATGTGAACAGAACCAAATACATATACCCTCTTAGATAGGTCACATGACCCAATTAAGTATGTTAATCAGCAATTACATATTCAAAACATGTGTCACCTCTCTCTGTGTTACCCAACTGTGGGGGCTATTAAACATCTTATTCCAAACGTGATTCTTCATAATGTATTAAACATGAAAACGTACTTACTGCAGTTCTTGATGGGAACCGGGGGCACATATGGTGCTATCTCGCTGCGCCTGCGTGGAGCACA